>NC_054538.1:62912177-63094677 GCF_017654505.1 Polyodon spathula | reverse complement strand
AGAGCGAGATCGGGATCGGGAAGCAGCATAAAATCAGGAGAAAGGAGAGGAAGGAATGATTCGGGTTGCCATCGGAAGCTGCATATGGATGAGAGCGAGGTGAGGGAAACTGTAGCCAAACAACAGAACGAGAGAAAACGTCATAGGCCTGAGACGAGTGGGGAAGATTTGCAGACGAGACGGAGAAGCACTGTTCATTTTACTGGATGGAGAGTTATCGAGAGCCGGGGAGCGGGACTTGCTGTACTATAACTAGTTGCTGAAACAAAAGCAAAGTATTTTCAATTTCATTGCTATACTATCTAGCTGTTAAAACAAAAGCTAAGTATTTCATTCATTGCTATACTATCTAGCTGTTAAAACAAAACATAAGTGCTTTCAATTCAATGCTGCTATATGCATGCTTTGTTGCTACCAATGTTTATTGTTTAAGTAAGCTAAGCACTTTCAACTCGTAGGCTACTTTCAATTTGCTATGTCTTCAACTTGCACTTTCATTACTTGCTGCTAGAGCTGTTTGTTGCTAAAGGTACTTGCTGCTTTGATATACTTTTTGCTAACGATTCATTATTTATGAGCACATTAGGGGTGGCAGGAGACTGGAGCCACGTCCTTCATCGAAGATCCAGCCAGGGCAAGTGTAATATCTAGCTGTTATTTGTTTTCTATGTTTAATTGTTGGCTTTTTTAGCTCTCTCGATTATCTATTCTCCAACATATGGATTACTGTTTTTATTGAACCTATTCTGCCTAAAAAAAAAAAGATTATACTTCAAGTTGTCCTCCTTGGTGTGGTTTGAGGGCTGGTTGCTGTTCCCCTCTGCCTTGAACCTGTGTGCTATAATAAGAATAAAATATAATTTATTTTCTTTAAACATTTTGGCGTAGTCTGGCTATATTCTTTATACAGGGTATTTGAAGTAAGTTATCCCCCCCCCCCCCCCCTTATATATTTGACACTTGTTGGTGACAGTATAGTTTTCAGGGCTAATGCCCTTGCCAGGCTTTCTAAGGGTCCAAGGTCTTTAGCTTCTGCCTTTCTGCAACATAAGGGCAAATACTGTAGAACAGTGGTGGCCTGTACATGGATCGCAAAATATATTTGGATCTCAGGACAAATCAGAACAAGCACTAACATATAAGCATGCAACAGTTGTTTTTACGGCTGGTCAGGAGAGCCTTCTGTGTCGTCCAGTACAGTAACACAGATGGAAATATCCTGACAGTTTCTGCACATGAGACTAAAAAAATGCTTGTGGAATGTACATTTTAATTTAGGGCGCACATTTGTGACTAGAAATTCCTAAAGGTAACTATAAAAAATAAACATGATTTTTTTTTTTCAGCCGAAAGTATAAAACTAAAATAATTAAAAAAAACAAAACACCAACAAAAAAAAAACCTCAGTCGGATCTAAACTCTCATCACTCAATTGTAATGAACTCTGGAAATTAAAAACTACAAATCCCATACCCTGCCAATTTCACTGATTTATCAGTGCGATGGCTACTTGTTTCCAGACAGTTTGAAAACTTGTCAAACCAAGATGAGTAAATAACAAATTATTTTCATGTGATTGGAGAGGTTTCAAACAAGAGAACCACGATGAACAAAATTTAGATATGTTGGTATCTTTACAAGAAGGGAGCAATGCAGGCATGTCAGAACAGGGAACTTTGAGAAGGGCTGTGTTAGTTACAGCGTGTTCAGTAGCAAAAGAACATACAAGTTCAACCAACAGAAGCTAAAAGATTTTCCTTGGCTTAAGTTTTACAATGTTAAAAAAAATCCATGTTTTGTTAGAATATAGGGGAACTGATGGCAGGCAAGACTGTATTTTTAATAGGGAGCCAGAAATTCAAAATATTATTAACACAGTGCTTCAAAATGGCACGCAGTGTGCAGAGAGGCAAACATCCAGAAACATCAGCCACACCATCCCGCTACCATAAACAGGCAAGTAACACATTCTGAGGAAGATGCTACCAGGCAGTTCACTTAATTTGGGGGGGAAAAAAGTTGTCCATTTATAATTTTGTTGACGCAAAAGTATTGAACTGCACAAGTGTTATGCAAGAAAGGAAGGAAAAAAAGATTTGTAGATATTCAACAATAAATTTGAGCAAAATTGTATATATAAGGGATTTGAACCGGGGCCCACCTCGTTATAAGGCTGTTTCCTTAACCACTGGACCACACAGCCTCCTATGATATTATGCAGTTATTAGGTTTATCATTTCTAGATGGTTCTTTTTAATAAGGAGCTTCAAGAAGCTGGTTCCAGAAATATGTGCTGTAGGTAGATAAACAGCTTTTTTCTTTTCAAAAGCAAGTATTTGCTGACTTTCCTGCATTCTCTTACATTCAGTTATACAGCAGACTATTAAGGAAATCTAAATAAATTCAACAATAAATTTGAGCAAAATTGTATATATAATTAATTTGTTTGTGTGCCCCTACATTTTTATTTTATTTTTTTTTAAACTTTGGGGCACATGTGCCTAAAAAAAAGTAAAGATGAAAAAAGCTGGTAGATTTCTGCTTGATAACTACCTATGCTTAATATTAAAAATACTTTGATTGTGCGTTTGTTACGTTTTTGTTGTTGTGATTGTTCCGTTTTATTATCACAATCTTACATTATATTAAATCCTGCTAATAATTGTTGGTCACAGCTTACTGGTGGATCACAGAGCCCGTTCAGATCCACCAAAATGGATCACATCGTTTGGTGTATCGGCCACCACTACTGTAGAAGATCAGTAATTATAGGGAGTGAAACTTCATGAATTGCCCCAGCCTATCGGGTGAGCAAAACCAGAGGGAGTGAAGTGGCCGTGAAGAGCTTTGAGGAAATTGCATCTCCTTGATTAACTCCTTTTCTAAGTCTTGCTGTGGATGTTGCATTCTTGTATATGGTGCTCTGTATGTTTTTTTTTCAATTGCTTGTTTATTTCATAGAGCTTAATACAGATCTTGTGTAAACAGAGTCAAAGGCTTTTTCAAAGTCGTTTGTACTCGTCGTTGGTTTGATTCACTTGCCGTACAACTTGAAGATGATCCATGCAGAGTCAAATTTATCTTGAAGTCTGTTGGTGAGTATCTTGGTAAAAATTGTACAGATTATAGGAAGTAAGATAATCTTTCTTATGTAAAATTATCTTATGTAAAAATATTCCATGAAATTAAGAACATGTCTTGTATATATTAATTTACTGTCAAGAACATAATCTGTGTTGTTGCTTCTAAAAGTTACTGAGAATGTTTCTGTGAACAAATACAGGATGATGTTGCAGAGATCAAGAGTAACCAGCTTTAATGTTTTATCACGTTTATCACGGCCGTGAAATAGGCAGGGCCTTAGTAATGTACTATATAAGGTGTAAGCGAGTCCACGTGGGCAAAACACTTCTCCGAGCACTACGGTATGTGACACATTGTGTGATGTGGTTTGTATGTAGAATATCTCTTTCATATCTTCGTTGCGATGCGGGCAGTAAGTCGATTAATAATAAATCCACATACATGTATGAAAGCTATATTGTAGCGATCTAGGTTAATGCAGGCAGACGCATGGCACAGGGACCTCTCGCACTAAAGCATAGCGCTGATACCTCTGTACAAAAGAGCCAGCCCCTTTGCAAGGAGCGTGTCTTTGTGTGTGACGTACCAACCCTGCTGCTGCCTTCCCCCGTGCACCCTATAGTATGCATGTGCGTGTGTGTGTGTGTGTGTGTGGTCTGAGTGTGGTCTGTCTGTGTCTCTCTCTCTCTCTCTCTCTCTCTCCTCTCTCTCTCTCTCTCTCTCTCTCTCTCTCTCTCTCTCTCTCTCTCTCTCTCTCTATCTCTCTCTATATATATATCTCTATATAGAATCAGTCAAGTATGGAGACGCAAATTACAATGATCGACTGGAACTGTCGCTGTTGAAAGTTCGGTTGCAGGAAAGGGTAGGCTGCCTTTAATGTACTCTTCGGTAAAAAATTACGATATAGTTGTATTCACTGAAGATAATGCAAATGTAAGTGGCTCTGCAAAGTCATGTAAAGTTTTGATTACAATATGATGGAAAAAAGTGAAATGCATCTCTGCAGCCGAAGCACACATGAAGGGACTGCTGCTTTCACTAGCAGAGCCTGGGCCACGTAATTCATCAATTATAACCAACAACTAATAAACAAGTTTTAAAAAAGAGAGATCGAATTATTTCCATGTGAAAAGACCATAATGTTAATGTAGTTTTCAAACCTTGGTTTTTTTTTTCTCCTTGGGACAGTGGGGTTAACCTTTTTTCTTTTTTTTTTTTTCTTAATTTACCATTATACCAAAATAAGGCAAAGGCTAGTGACGGCAGGAATATGAAAATTGGAGAGTGTTATATTTAAATGGCAATGTATTTATCAAACGTATCTTAAAACATCAGAATTTGTTTGAATTCGTTTTTATACCTTGCTCTATAAAGTTAAAATTACAGACCGCTAATAACAACGCTGGCTTCTCTAGGCCATTATATAATTGTATACAGTGTTTAGTGTAGGCTTCTGTTTGTGGGGGTGGGAATTGTAACTAATTATCAGGTAACCTTTTTTTCTCTTTCTTTTCTTCAATTACAACATGACAATATATTCTGTTTGAGCATAGCACTAAATGTTATTTCTGTAGGAAATGAGTTGCAACTGCCATTTTATGTTGATGCTGAATGCTTTTTTGATTTGTGTCATTCAGTGTGCGTCCTCCTGTGAGTCTCACAAGAACTGAGGCTCCTGTACCCTTTCTTGCTATCACCCCAGGGTTAAACATCACCAGAGAAAATGCTCGCTTAGATATACAACTCTGCATCCATCTCTCTTTTTTCTTCAGCTGAGAGTCAAAGTGCTCCAGCAGGTGACAGTTCGGCTTTCTGCTGATTTATTAAAAATCGCATTTATTTTTTACTGCTTCACTGCTTGTGTATACTCTCTGGAGTGCAATCACATGACAAGAATAATGACAATCTGTCTCTGTGCTAACATTTCTCTAGTTTGGTTATTTGTTTGATAAAGCGCGGTTCCTTCCTTTTGTTACCCTTAATCTGGGCTTAATGTCTTTATCAATATACTTTTTTTTTTTACAAGCTTCTGTGTTTATGGTCTTTTCTCCTCATTATCATACTGAGTTTATTAGCTGGTGCTGTCAGTATCTTTACCCTGTCATATGTTCCTTAGGTACAGTAAATATCACTCATGATGTAATTAATATGCACACCCGCTGCACTAATTAAAACACAGACCCCTCCAACCAGCTGAGCTTTCTATACTAATTCCACCATATCTTTGTAATTAACCTATTGTTATCTGAAACCATCATTGAATATCACACTATGAAACTGACAGATTGAAATTGAACTTGGACTTAATACAATCTGTGCACTTGTGTATACAAGAAAGATGTATTTTTAATGGCACAAAATGTAATTAAAGCTATATATATATGAACCAGTAAAAAGTGTGCCAGGTACAATGTCCATCTCATGTAGGTTTGTTTAAAGAGTTCAAAACGGTTTAAACAGTACTATAGCTGTATAGAACATTTTCCTTTTTACATTTTATTGGAAGATAATGATAAAGGATATTACTAAATTATTGGAGTATGTGAAATAGCTTTCATCACAAAAATATTCAAGAATTCTACTTTAAACTAAGTATTGAATGAAAATAAATACAGGTATTTTTGCAGCAGAACATCTGTCTTGATGGGCGATTTGATACTAGATATGTAAGGTAATTTAGCCATTATGGCAAAAACAATGTAATAATTATGTCTTATGGTAAATTAGTTCTTTTTTACTCTTACACTAAAAAAAAAAAAAAAAAAAAAAACATTGACATAGATTTACAGTAAGTTGTCCAATATTCCCCCAAAAAATTATTTAAATTTTGAACATAATCATTAAACATGCATGTCCCCAAATAAGCTTTAATATTGTTGTAACTGATATCTGCTGACCTCTATAAAGGCTTTCTTTCTATAACTAGTTTGTTCAATTGTATTTTCAACAACGTAGCATAAAAGTAGGCACCCCTACCTAACCTAAGGGCCCCTGTGGCCTTTAAACACCCTTGAGGATGTCACGACCCCTTTTGACATTGCTTGGTTATAAGAAGTTAAATTTGAGGGATATAGCCATTTTAAAAAAGCAAACAGCCTTGCTTCGTAGCAGTGTGTAGTTGGGCATCCCTTAAGTTGACCCTTAAGGGATTGGGGGCGCACGCACTTCTGATCTAGCAAACAGAAAAAAAGGATCAGAGATTAAATGGAAATAATCAAAAAAAGGTTCCCCAGTTACAGTGCTCCCCTGTTGCCACTAGTCTATGCTGTTGCATGTTTTTTTTTTCAACATGTCATTTACTTACATGACACTAGTCTCTCCTAATAAAGCCACAGTGACTACATAACAAGGTCCACGTTTGTTGCATTTCCATAGCTGCTTCACCAGAGCCATTACCACCCCACATCATGCATTCCAGAGCATAAAACCAGTAATTCAGTCTAAAGAAAATACCTGTTGCTGTGTTTGTAATAACATTACAGCAATGTTGCAGGTTAATGCATAGCTAAGACCATTTGCTTAAAGACATTTTACATTTGAAAGAAATAAAGAGACAACCAATAATTATCTGATGCATGACTTATGGGACACCCTTTAGATGCCCATTTTATTATTATTATTATTATTATTATTATTATTATTAGTTTTATAAACTATTCAATTACTACCTTATTCTTTATGTAATGTACTTAGGGGTTATTGTATTTAGCCTATAACTGATTGGGACAAGCCACATCTAGATTTCTATAGAGCATTTTACAGCATGGCAGGGTATAGGTTGCTGAAATTGACCTCTTAGTGCTGAAAGAGCCAATACAACTAGTTATTACATTTTAAAAAGAGATGCCTGCATGTCATTTTTTAGATCCTGTATTCATTGCTGTATTTATTATTGACAGCCATAAAACAGATTTATTTTAGAAATCAAAACTAAATTGATAAATGAAATCAGTCAATTTAAAAGTAAGTTTAAAAAGTATCTAAACCGATTTGCATTATTTCATAGTGTAGCAAGATACATGTGGCCCAAAGACAGATGAATGAAGTCTTTAATTGAGTTATAGTTTATTAATGTCAGAGATGCTTGTCCATAAATCAACTTAAAAAAAGAAATCACTGAGCTTCCTTTGGTAATAAGATCACATGCATTTTAAAAGGCTGCCATTATCTCCATGGGTTTCCAAGCTGAAGTTAAAACTCTAAAAATGATTTTCATTCTGAACTCATTAATATGCAAAAATATTCAAATTAGATTGTAATTAAGCATCTACTCAGTAGAAAACCTTTTCATGATAATTTATGATAAACTCGGTGGCTGCTTTGATTGAGATAGATTTTTGGTGCTGAGTAGCTGCCATGAATACAAAACTGCACCTGAAAAAATATTTTTAAACACCTAACTTATTATTGCACAGATAATTATATAGTAATCATCTTTGGAGAATATTAAAAAGAAAAACTCAAAGGAACATTGTCTGTGAATTTAATAGGCATAACATATTGCTGCTACATTCAGATATTTACATACCTTCCCAGAATAGACTTCAAATTGAGCATTATCCATATTGTAGTCTTTAAAGCCCAAGAGAAGATCTTACATACGCTATGCACATTTGGCGCTCCATTGTACAATTGAGTAATAAATAAAGATCACTTATCAATATTTAATACTTTGGAACCTGTTTTCTCACCCCATCTAAATAAATTGTTACTTTACAGCATATTTATTAAGCTGGTATAACAATTTAAGCACTCCCTTAGTTGGTGCTCCCATTTAAATACTCTGAAAACCCAGCTGAGCAGTTGAGTACATGATGCCTTGGGAACAATTAATTTATGCCTTCTGTACAAAACAGTTTGCAAAAGGACAAAACATATGTAGGGTTTACAAAATATAGAATGAAAACGCAAAAGAAGCCGGTGGGATTTTACATTTGTCCTGTTCTGGAACAGGGTCTTAATAATCCACCGGAGACTTTATCACTTGTGAGTTATCAGGGACTGCAAATGCACATGATAGCTACTGTATGTACTCTAATGGTCCCTAATGGGATGTTTATGATCTAATAGGTCTAAAATAAAGATATAGTATCACCTGGCAATTGAAAGGGCACATTTAATAAGAAAGAATGACACAGACTTAATTTCCTCAGGCCAAGCTGTTTTGTATGCATGGGTGCAGTAAGAAAAATGAATGCTTGCTCTTCTAGAGTGGAGGTGATCTACATTTAACTTAAGAGAACAGTGAGGTTGAGTTTACCCGTTTTATAATACTATTCTGAGGATGAAAAAAACTGACATACAGTAAGTCTTTGTGACCAACAGGGAATGTAACAGGTTATTACTGGTGAGGGGCTCACACAAACATGCTAGTTCCCTTCATCCAGTCTCCTGGCTGTATTCTTTGCATGGGGATCGAGGTATGGGAAGGGGAATCTAGATGCATATGATAAAACATAAAACCCACATGACCTAAACCAAGAAATAAGCTTTATTCTTTTTTTTTTCTATGGCGATAATATTATCTAAACCTAAAAATACTTAAAATGAAAGTCCACCGTAATCTATTTGATGCAATTGTCTGTTCTACAAATCTAATAAAACAGCATGCTTTGATAATGTAATAAGTAGGTGGTAAATTTTACACAGGTTTGAGACCAAAATGAATCAAATGTAACCGATACCATTGTTATAGGCATTACCTATATGTTATATGTTTAACACTCGTAAAGTGTTTGACTAATCTTGTTATTCCTTTATTCACATTTTACTGTAGCTATTGTTCACAGAAACGCATGTACCTGCCAGTCGAGGGTCTGTGCAATGACTGATTAGATTATTAAAATGAAGCCCGTTGTGTACAAAGGTTATGCAAATCAAACATCTTAAAGTGCACTTGAGTTTCTTTAGTGTATTTATGGGTATGAAAATAAGAAAAATGCTATGGAACTGTTTATTTTAATGATTTCACTATCACTGTTTGCCACCATCAGTTCAGCAAATGCCTTTGTAAGGAAATGGGTATAAGATTTAACAAATCAAATGAATGGATAACAGATTCATTCTAATCAGCATTTTTATTAAAAGTCACCATAGCATTGTAACAGTTATAGGTTATATTTAAATGGTTAATCAAGGGGTAAAAGTTATAATAATGTAAAGTTTAAATAACATTTATTATTAACAACTGAAAACAAAACTAAGTACAATGTTTAAAAGTAAATCAATAAGTAAATTGTGATAGTGTTTCCTGGAGGGAATGTTTTGGCAGTAGCGCAGTTTCACTCGGTAAGAAAGCAAGTGGCTTGTTGTTTTGTGCTCACGCTATGTAGCGAGCGATCAGTCAATGAGTTTATGTTGAATGCCTGCAATGTTGGACTCTGATTAAAGTCATCTTGTTGAAGACAGTATCTGGAATGGCCTCGATTTCTAAACCCACATTAAGTCTCCAAAAGGTCTTACATTATTATTATTATTATTATTATTATTATTATTATTATTATTATTATTATTATTATTATTATTATTATTATTATTATTTCTGTTTTTGCAGAGGCTGTATATCAACAGTTTATCTATATTTATACTTTTTTCTGGTATTGGAGAGAATCTGTTAAATATGAATGAATTCACTATATTTATTCTCAAAATAATAGTACAATCAAATTGGTGGATGTAATGTTGTGAATCACAGTCATTCAAATTCCTCACAGTTTAGAAACTCCAAATTCTCTCTCCACTGTCATGACGTAGCACACACATACCACTCACATTCCTCATGTCTAAAGCATCACACGACTTTAAAGGGTGTGTAAATCGCGTTGTTACACTACAGTCCATCCTTAGCTTATGCTTTCGAGACTTTAGCTGTGAAAATCCTGCCTGTGACGTAACCTTGCGCAACTTTCTACTGTATAACTAAAGGCTGTATCAAGCAATCCTTTATTATCTGAGATCTGCTGGAAGTAGCCCTGACAAGTTTCTTTGACCAAATAGGAAAAAAGAAATATACAGTAAGAGTGGTTTAGAGACCTCTTCATTCCGAATTTTTTTTTTTTTCCAGGCAGGCCCGCAGACACCAGGCCAGTCTACAGGGGTCGCTGGTGCGCGGTGAGCTGAGGGCACCATGGCTGACCTAAGCCCTCCCTACCCTGGGTGGCACTCGACCAATTGTGCGCTGCCCCTGGGAAATCCCATCCATATCCGACAGTGAAATAGCCTGGACCCGAAACGGTGACCTCCACGCTATAGGGCGCATCCTGCACTCCACGTGCCTTAACTGGATGCGTCGCTTGGGAGCCCCTGTCCTAAACATTTTGACTGAATAACTTTTATATCATTAATATAGTAAAATGCTGATATTTTAGCTCTATCCATACACTATCAGAATTACTTGTATATATTATATAATAGGTTTATAATAAATATACATGTAGTCAAAAACTGTTTAGCAAATAACACAAGGATACTACGCAGCACTTTCTTATGGAATATATATATTTTTTTGTACAGTATTTGTGTAATGCTATATCTCGGT
Organism: Polyodon spathula; assembly: GCF_017654505.1. Taxonomy (NCBI): domain Eukaryota; kingdom Metazoa; phylum Chordata; class Actinopteri; order Acipenseriformes; family Polyodontidae; genus Polyodon; species Polyodon spathula. The sequence continues at coordinate 63,084,053 of NC_054538.1, read as the reverse complement.
TTTTATTTTGTTTCCTGTATTTTTTTTATTAAATGTTGTTGGCCAAATGAGGCAGGCTGTACTTGTGCTGCTTCAAACCAACCAAAAAAAGACTTGGTGGAAACACAGTTTTGAGAAAGCTACACGCTATGTGGAGTCATGCAAGGTCAAATTGGAAATCAGACAGGTATTTAAGTATACTCTGCCGTATTTTAATATTAATTAGGTTTTTTTCTACTTGGAAGGAGACTCTCTCTGGCTAAAAGAAAACTACATGGAAATCCACACTACCTGAAATGTACGACCAAAACAGCTTGTGAAAAATGTGAGGCTTAAGTATCTTTTTCCATGGAAATCCAGCCATAGATAACAGGATTAATCATGGGCAACTTAGCATACATTAGGCTTATACCTAATATTGTCACATATGTCAAATTATATTGTATGAAGTTTTTTCTCCCGCTGATTCCCCCTTTTAGATCTCCAGTTCAGGGACTGTGGTGGAAGGAATGATGTGTTCTGTTCTGCAACTGACATCTATCTTAGATCTTATAGACGTTTTAAGCCATCTATTGCACATCCACCATTCTTATGCTGGCTCTCTACCTTGGCTGAATCTCTCATCCCTTTATTTATGTCTGTTGATGGTCCAGATGGCATGTTACATATCCAATCACAGGCTATCAGCTGATCTCTGGAGCCAGCATTACACTTCAGCCATCAACACCAGGCAGAAGGATATCTACATCATCAGATGGAAGGAAACACAAATGGATGGAGATGCAGATGGATCACATTAGTTTACTGTAAAGCCGAGTTCAAATCAGCATGAAGTTTTAAAATTTACTCTAACGTAATGGAAATCATGAAAATCTGGGTACATCCAGTGACTGCTGTGAATAGTGCAGCTGGCAACAAGGGAAAGACCTTGTGACAGCCTGGAGAGACAGCTGACAGGAGGAGAGAGAACCCATTGGGGCAGGCAAGGGTTAGCTACCCTTGTCGGCAGTATCCAGCTCTGTTTATAGGATGCTGGAGACACAATGCCCAAGACTTCTAACAAATTAGAGAAAAATACCCCTAGAGTCTGCAAGAGCGGGGGCGGAAGATGACTCAATGTTGGACAACATGGTTACTGACTTAAGAACGGAAACGGATATGAGAATGGAGAGAACTTCACAAAAGACTAGTTCAAGACCTGCAGTTAGCAAAGACATGGAACTCTAGGTTTGTGTCTGATGTTGGAGCAAGGCGACAATGGTCAGGGGTTTGAAGATTCATCAAGGGAGAATAAAATGCTTGAGGGAAAAGGGACAAGGGCCCCGCATTGATCAGTACTTCTTACAGAATGAAATCCAGCAACAGGAAGAAAACCACAGTTTGCAGGATATGATCCTTCTTTACCCGGTCAGACAAACCAGCATGAGAGAAAAGAACCTCAACGGGCACAAGCCTGGAGTTAAATGACAAAGAGCTTGTGAGAAAACTGTGTGGGACACAGTAAACACAGATCTCTTTTGCATTGGACAGGTTAAGTACAACAGTTGAAAAGAAGCTGGATAAATTTGGGGACATCATCTACGCATATGGAAGCGAGCAGTTTGGAGTTCAAAAAAGGAAGGAAAAATTACAAACTATTCCAGGAAGGCAGCAGGAGATTGAACGCTTAAGTTAGAGAAAGGAGACAGCTGAGGAAGCAGTGAAGAGCAGAACAAAGTCAGAAGGAGGGACTCAATCTGTTATAAGATAAGCTTGTGGAAACGCTACAAAAAGGAGCGTGTGTGAACTAAATAAGACCCATTCAAATTTTAATGAAGTTATTCACCAGTGAGAAAAATGGTAAACTAAAAGAATCTAAGTTTGAGCTGGAGAGATACTTGGAGGAAACACACAGATTAAAAAATGCAGGACACTATGTCAATTCCTTCAGACATCCCACCTATCAATCCATCAGAATACCAAATGAAGAACTGCTCACCTAAGTGGAAAAAAGTAGAGCAAGCTGTGAAAAAAGCAAAGGCGTCAACATCTCCAGGGCCTAATGGAGTTCCATACAAAGTGTACAAGAGTGCTTCAGGAGTTCTACGAATCCTGTGGAAACTGATGAAAGTGGCATGGGAAAAAAAGGTTTTACCAAAAGCATGGTGCTGAGCAGGTGGAGTCTTTAAACCAAAAGAAAAAGATTCTACAAGCATCAATCAGTTTTGCCCTATTTCCTTACTAAAGGTAGAAGGCAAGATTTTCTTCAGCATTATTGCTCAGAGATTGTCAAATTAAATCAGATCAATAGTGGGTTCCCCATCTTCACCCCCAAATAAAAAGTGTGTTCCTATCAAAAAGCTTTTCATAATCATACAGTAGCCCCTTGCTAAACCCGATATGGTTGTCTGACGGGTTTTAAAAAAATACAATAAAATGGCACACACATAAATTTATAGTTCTAAATGTATTTTAAATGTATAAATCATTGTGCAAAATGTGTTTCTGGTAGGCCAAACATTATATTATAAAAAAATATAAATCTGTACAGTATGCCTATACAGTACATTAGTAAAATCAAATAAATACCTAGCGCACTTTCTTTTCACTTTAGCCTGAATGCTACTGGTAACACAAAACAAATCATGCTGCTACATTGTACAATAAGAATATTGGTGTACAATAAGAATAAAAGATTATTTAAAAAATTGAAACAAAATTAAAAATTTTAACATTAAATTATTATTTTTATTAACTTGGCCTACTTAGTAGCCTAGACAGTTAACATCAAATAGATCATGATGCCGCATTGACAAGTTATGATACTTACAGGAGGACAGTCAAATCTCGTTAATACAAATTTCAAGGTACGTAATTGCCAGCAGCTTTAGTACATCTCATTATAATATCTGAGAACCCTCATTTGCACCATCCCCACTCCCCTTTTTGTGAATTTATACAGGAACGCCCAATAATTACATATTCATATTAGGCTGAACCACAAAGGAACATTGCTGCAGAAAAGCATTCCCTAAAAAGTCGCTAACAGCATTGCGCATATTTAGTACATTCCGTAGATATTAACCTCATCCATCACCTCTTTTTTGAGGTCCTCTATCAGCCTCTTTCCTCAAGCAGAATCAGTTGGACATATTTAGCACATTTCACCCTAGACTTCCGACTCATTTGCAACTGGTTTGAGACTCTTGCGACAGGCGCAACACTTTAGTACATCTACCCCTTGATGTTTTAAAAGCTGTTTGGGAGCACATTTTCCTGTTATATGTGGTGTCGACATTTTATTCCCATACTGTACTATCATAACGAGGCAGTAATCTGACAATAAATAAATGTTGCAAAACTAAAAAAATTCTTGCTCAGGATTCACTGCAGTAATGATGTATTTCTAAGGACACTAAAGAAAGTGGGGGGAAAAAGGTAAGAGAAAAAATCGCTTGTAAAATATAAATGAGTTTTAGTTAGCTTGATTACAACAGGTTCTATATTAAATAACAGTCAGATTGTTATTATTGACAATCAATAATTGAGAGGAATGGTAGTTCCTTGCGTCAAGTTACCAGCAAGACTGCCAGACCGTCTGTACAGCAAGGATAGTTTACGTGTTTTCAGGGTACTGGCACAGCAAAAGTAAATCAGCCAAAAGCACCATTTCACTTTTAATTTGTAGTTCCCAACACTTAGGTAAAATGTAGAAAAAAAGTGAATATCTATCATACAGTAAGATAAATAAATTGCAGATTTTTGCAGACTCCAGTGAGATTTGTCCATTATAGGACACCTGAGTTTATTGACAATTAACTTATTTTATCAGCATAGAAATTATACTAGGGAATGCACTTATTGTGACATATGTGTCATTTATATTAAATGATATATATTACAAATGTTTACATGCTATATATATATATATATATATATATATATATATATATATATATATAAGGTCTGGCATGTGTGGGATTTGATGAATGAAACGCTAACTTTCAGTTTGCAAGCGTGTTGTGTTACACTGTTACATGACTAGTTGAAAACAAGAAGTGTTTTGAAAGAGTCAGCCAGCTGAGAATTCCTGGGACACTTATTTTTTACATTTTGGAGTTAGATTTTGAAGAATTGAAGATTTTTGTACATAGTGCTTGAACTGCTTTCATATATTTTTACTTTGAAATTTAAAAATATATATTGTAACGATCTGAACAATTGCTTTGTTGCAGGACTTGTTTTCTGTTCAGTTTGTCTTGTCTGTCTTTTGTGTTACATGTATTTTAAGGGGAACGGGTTATACCATTACGCAGAATGGGAAAGGGGAGTGAGTGAATGAGTGGGAAGAATGCGTGTTGCTGTTTTCGAGGGGTTGCAGAGCATTGATGTGACTGGTTGATGAGACAGACAGCGGTGGGAAACAATGGGAGGTTATATAATAAGGGGGTGCAGGAGCATGGGGACTGGAGACAGTCCAATGCTGAATTTGAATGAGAAACCATGGGTGCGATTGAGCAAGCGTGTGAGCTGTGACCGAAGAGAATATGCAGTGAAAGTGCCAAGACTAAAATGTAAGGTTATTATTTTGGTGCCGTGAATTCAAACAACATACACTTTTTTCTACTAACTTGGCACAAAAACACAAGCCAATTTTATAGTTTGGTGCCTATTTGCTCGGTGCTGGCCAAGGTTGCCCCAATGGTTTCTGGAAACTTGGCTCGTGTTTTTAATATCTCCACTTTAAATGGCTGTGCACTTTTGATAACTTGGCATTTTTTTTCGCATTTCCAATATGTTTTTGTTTAAGTTTATGTAAAACAAGGGAAAGCAAGGGATCGCATAGTTTTGTGTTGAGTAATTAACATGCTTTATTCCATTTAATTAATCCCCACAACTTCTTAAAGGTAAGTACTCGGAAAATACAAGTTTCGGCACACCCCCACATTATGTAACCGACTCTTACTTAACTTTTCCATCACAATTCATGTCAAGGCACTATTGGATCATTCAAAGTGATTTTATTTCCATTAGAAGACACTAGGGGTTACCTTAAATTATTCAACATCTTACAAAACATTTAGTAATAACTAGTAATAGGCAGTTCAAAGGCTTAATTCACAAACGTGTATAGGCCAGTAAAGTGGAATTAACATAAAACTGATTTAATGATGATTGAGAATTGTATTGTATTGTAAATTTAAACACTGAACAAAACTAAAAGGAACTTTTTTACACCAGTCAACATTTTGTCTTCAATTTCTTGAAACATCTACTGTGCTGTACGCAAGGCCTAAGATGTATTGAAGTTTGAAAGGGGCATTAAAGTTGTTCTCCTAAAATTTGAAAAATCCTTAGACTGCATTTGCAATCATGAAATTAAGGACCACTGTTACACATAACTTATCAGCAACTTAACTGTCTCTGTTCGGTTGGACGTGATTGTTGACTGACAGGGGAATGAAATGACTGTCGAGGTTTGCAACATCTGAAAGACATCAGTCAGAACATAGTGACCCAAACATTAAATTCAAGTAGCAAGCATATTATATTGACAATAAAACTGCACAGGGAGTTGCACACAATTCATTTTCATAAACTCCTGGTGTGGCTATTCAGTAAGTCTTAATAAAGAGACCACTCCATGTATACATGCACTTTTTTTTTTTAAACCATTAACCTCCAACTTGATCAACAATGAATAACAACAGACCAGGTTCATGGAGCAAATTTTGTCAGAAGTCATTCACTGCAACAGCAATTAAAAATTGGAATGTAGCTAAATATAAGGTTTGGAACATTTGTTCTGGAGTACTAAATGTCTGAAGCTGTGACATAGGGGTGGCTGAAGGCGATCTGGTAAAAAGCAACACTGAACATTTTTTTAAGAGGTTAAATTATAGGCACATTTGTACTGGCCTACCTCTTTCTGAACTAATTGGCTCTCCTGGAGGGGTGGGTAATTGCACCTGACTACACTAGCTGTCCTAGAGCTCCCCTGGAAAGCTCCAGTAAGCTTCCAGTGTTCGCAACCATCAAGGATTTCACAGGTCAGGCATTGGATCGATACAGCTAAAAGCAGCAGGGACTGGTAATGTCGACAGCAGGTTTCAGAAAATGCTGTAAGTGCCAGTTTGTTTCCCTTCATGCAGCTGCTCAAGACAGCTTAATTAACCCTCAGAAAATACAATTTATCCAGAGGTTCCACGGGTCTAAGCTCGGCCTTAAGGGTGGACTGATGGCAGAGATAGCTGGCAGCTTTGAATTCCCATTTGTCCCTTTAATGCTATTACAGCTATGAAACAAAGAAAACATGTTTTTCGAAGAGGTGTTCTTCACATCCTGAAGAGCATGCTATAGGAGTCTTGAGGAGAGATCGTTTTGTTAGATCTCGCATGTGATTTCAGTTAGATTTGGGCCCAGCAGGGGGCATTGATCATTCATGTCCTGGGCAGCGTGTATGTGAGAGAAAGCCATATCCAACTGGTCTAAATGCTTCCTTACACTCTGGCAGAGTTGTTCCCTTGTTAGCTGTCTATTTTATTGTCCTATAACAGTACACAGCTGAGAAAAGTGCATTAAAGGTCAAACTGTAGCACACACAGTTACATTTAGTTAACTGAACAACGTTTAGCTAGATCCTGTTACAATGAGCTCTGCTGTAATCATACACCTTTCTCAAACATATAAACGGGTAAGAGCAGGTAGACTTTTTATTAATTATTAGACTTCTTGGAAATAGACAGAGCCTCCGCCATATTTTTTAAACTGCAAACATTTTAACTAACCCTACAGAGGGCATTTAACATAATGAAAAGGGCCTTACCAGACGACAAAGTTTCTTATGAGGATTCTGAACATTTACATTTTTTTTGGTAGTTTTTAACTCATTATTCCATTCCAAGTAATGCGGTTTGCTCAGAATTCCAACTGTGATCTGGTCTGGTAGCCTCGGGCTTGATCCCAGCGGTGGATGGTTCGTGGGAGTTTCCGATTGCCAAATAATTTTTTTAAATGCTACTTACATGGAGCTGTTCTTCAGTTCAGGTACCTCGTACAGAAAAACGAACATAGTTTGTGAACTCTGTAAAATGTAAAGGATAAAAGTATAGCTAACTTAATTTGGATTTGAGTGCATGTTCATGTATTTGTGTAAGTTTCAGTTAGGTTCTAACATTTATTAGCGAAATAAATAAAACAAAAGTTTCACTAATTAAAAATATCTAGTTGACAGCATGTTTTGTCGTCCTGTCATGAACAGTATTTTGTTTTGGTGTTCAATCAGTACTAAGAGACAAGGAGATTGCGAAAGGATGAGACGAACAAAAAAGGCAAAAACAATTAGCCGTCTTTAAAAGCATGAGGTTGCAAAGACAATGGGCTTGCATCACGGCTTTGTTTTTTTTTGTTTTTTTGCTTTTTGATATTCCATCACAAGGGATTTTATTTTACAGCAACATTTTTTGGTGTATCCATGATAAAGGTACTGCTCACCGTAAAATGTAAAGCTGTTTAAAGCATTTAAACGGTAAAGCAAAACCTGCACGTGCTTCAGAATATTGACTTAACTGTATCGATACCGTGTCGGTTTACCTGTCCATACTTAAGCTGGTACGACATGAATAAGAACTCCAGTTTTGCTAACGTTTCGGTACGTTTCCGCAATGATGTGAACAGGGTATTAGTCTACATTGAAAGACATCATTCAGAGGGTGTGTATAAGAAGAGAGATTCCCTTTCAATTCAAAGACAACCACCAACATTGCTATGGTATACGCCTGCCTATTGGGTAGGTATTACTGAGCTTTTTATATCAGAGCTGCCGATAGGCCCCTTCCTGGGATGACGAACTCTGTCCCGCCTTCCAAGGGATTAAAACCATCATCCTGAGAAAGCCATTTCTCATTTTTGATTCTCAAGACGGTACGGTAAGACCTCTTTGTTTAGCTGAGTGTGTTGATAGAAAAGAGCTTCTTGAGTCGACTGCAGTTTCCCTGCATTCATGTTGCAAGCTGGCTTGCCACTTTCCTGGAACCAGAGACTCCAAAAAATCGAGTTCCTTTTTCTGTCCTTAGCAGTCTACCCAGTTGTGCTGCAGGCTGCCTTCTTTGTTACTGTCTGTCATGTGTGAGCGACTGCCTATGCAGTACTATCCGTGTGTGTGTTTTTTCCTTTCTAAAAACTACACTCTTGGGAGAATACAGTGCATCCACGGGGATAGGTCTTGCCGCATCCCCCGCTGTCAAGTGATTCCACCAGCCGCTGACTGGGTCTGTGGATTAGCTGCAGCGCGGTTGTTAACAACAGCCAACCAGCCGTGTGTTCCTCCACCGGGCTCTGTTTACATACACCCTGCTGTAGAGTAGACCTCCCCGGCTGCGTAGGCCCACCCACCTCGGTGAGTTGGGCCTCTGGAACAAACAACAGTGTGTTCTTCCCCCAACTCTTTCTCCCCTGTTTCTTGCTGTTTGCTTTTCAGCTCGCCCGCCGCGGCTTCAGAACCTTGCGTCTCCCTATGCGCTGACCAGGTGCGTGACCACACAGATTGGGTAGGCACTGTTGCATAGCTGCTCCCCGGTGCTTCAGTACTTCCATGCATGCGTAGCCCTCTGTGTTCACTGCACATGGTGCACGTGGTGTTCGGTGCTAACAGCATCCAGTGCACATGTTGTTAGCAACGCTCGGTGCACAGACACACGGTGCTGCACGGTACTCAGTGCAGATAGTGCTCACGTTACTCAGTGCACACGGTGCTCGGTGCACACTGTGAGGATAAGGCTGCGCTCCTTGATGCGTTAATATCCCCGGGACATACTTTTGTGGCCAGCCGTGGAAGAGATTCTGCAGCAATCCCACCGGTAATGCAAGGCCTCCCGGCAGGTGGCCGCGTTACTCCCTTCCCACACTCCTGCATGGGCCAGATCGAACCGCTGGCAAGCTCCTCTGGCATGGACTGTCACTAGGACAGTTCTGGTTCCCACTGCTGCACTAGGTGACCTGAGGCATAGCCTACAGGGCACAACTACAGTTAAAAACCAGGCAGAGGCAGAAGGAACCCAGGTCGTGGCCAGCCCACACACCATCGTCCCAGGAGGCGGTTCCAGGGCCATCGCCCAAGGCAACCACCCCAAACTGCCCCGACACAACTTCAGCAGTCCCAGCAGTGCCCCTGAAGGCTTGTAGCCTCTGACCCCCTTTTCGGCACTCATGCTGCATTATTAGCACGCTTGCACCTCGGACAATGGTTATGCGCTTCAGTTCTGCTTGGGACTTCCTCCCTTTCGAGGACTCACGAATACTTTCGTGACAGACCCTTTCCAGGCCTCGGCACTTCAAAAGGAAGTGGCCGACTTGCTGTGTAAGAGCCATTTGTCTCGTAGACCCCACCTCCCATGGTACTTTTTGCACAAAAAAGATGGTGACTTTCGCCCCATCCTAGACCTGAAGCTTCTCAATGGGTTCTTAAAAGAAATTAAGTTCCAGATGCTGATTCACTGTCTCATGCTCCAGTTAGTCAGGCCGGGTAACTGGTTCACCACCGTAGACTTACGGTACACGTATTTTCCCATTCCCATTCGTCCAGAGCACAGGAAGTATCACCACTTCGCCTTTTGTGCTGCAGTTCAGCCTCTCCCTAGCTCCATGTACATTTTCAAAGTGCGTAGATGCTATCCTGGCTCCCTTGTGATTGCATGGGATCAGAGTAATAAACTATCTTGAAGATTGGTTGATCTGTTCCCAGTTGTGAGAGGGAGTAGTGGCCCATACGGCGGTCGTGACCGAGCATCGGGTGAGGCTGGGCCTCACCATTAACAATGCACATAGTTATCTTACACCAGTGCAGTGCACGACGTACTTGGGGCTCCAGCCGCACATTTCTCTTGGACGAGAGAGTAGCAGCTATCCAAGGTCGCCTCTTCCTGTATCGACAGGGGTCGCAGGTCACTCTGGTGTGGTGCCAGAAACTGTTGGGTCTGATGGCCACAGCCATTTCAGCCATTCAGCTGGGTCTAGTCTGCATGCGCCCGCTGCAAGCGTAGCTCAATGTGTTTCGCCTATGTCTCAAGCGAGACAGACATCGGCTGACAGTGTCTCGTACGTGCTCGACAGCCCTACACTGGTGGAGGATGATGGCCTCTCACCTGTGCGAGGGTGTGTGGATGGGAGTGGTGTTAAACCTCCAAGTGGTGATGACAATGCCTCAAACTTGGGTTGGGGGGAGGTCTGGAAAGGCAGAGGAGTCCGCAGATCCTGGTCGGACCGTTGGGCGTCTCTGCACATAAACATGCTGGAGTTGCAAGCAGCCTCCCTTGCTCTCCATAACTTCCTCCCAGTGGTTAGGGGTACACATGTGTTGATCCGGACGGACAACATGACAGTGGTGGCATATGTCAATCACCAGGATGGGCTACGGTCCCCGGGGTTACATCGCATTGCCTTCAGGCTCTTGACATGTGCTCATAGGAACTTTCTGTACCTACGGGCATCACACATCCCTGGAGTGGTGAATTGGGCAGCAGACCTCCAGAGGGAAGGTCAGCATCCGTCAGAATGGAGACTCCACCCACAGGTGGTGGAGTGCATTTGGGAACGATTTGCAAAGTCGCAAGTCGATCTCTTCGCCTCGGCAGAGTCGACACACAGCCCCCTGTGGTATTCCCTCCACCGCTTAGGCAGTCCACTTGGCGTCGACTCCCTAGACGAGAGCGCTCCTATAAGCGTTCTCGCCAATTCCATTACCCCCTGGCCTTTCTCGAAAAGGTCCGGTTAGAGAAGGCATCAGTTCTTCTAGTGGCCCCCAGGTGGCCCAGGAGAATCTGGTTCGCTACCCTGTGCCAGCTTTTTCAAAGCCAGACCTGGGAGATCCCGCTTCTCTGGCACCCGGAACCAGGCAGGTTCTAACTATGGGTCTGGACCCTGAAGGGAACAACTGGTTAGCCCTAGGCTTTCAGATGCAGTTGTGGGTACATTGCAGAGCACTAGGGCAGATTCCATTAGGCTATTGTATGCCTACAAGTAGAAGTATTTCCAGAAATGGTGTCTGACTAATAGTCATGACCCAATCTCTTGCCCCATGCCTGTACTGGAGGATCTCATGAAGGCCCCGTTTGAGCCTGTATACGCCATAGAGTTCTCTCAGCATGCCTACGAAAACAAACACAATAATAATGCTTTTTAATGAATGATTTTGAAATATCTCTTTCCCCCTTTTTTTTAAGAAGCCAGATTCACAAAGTTCTTTAAAAGTACTCCATACTGTCATTACAAAAGAAAGCATAATAGTAGTTGTTTTTAGAATTATATATAGAATAGTATAGAATATATTATAGAATATAGTATAGAATTATTCTTCGAAAACAAACAAAAAAACAACTCAGACTACAGGGCTGAACTGTTTGCAAAACACATCCTTTCATGAAAGAACATTTATTGGGGTATTTATATTGACTGTAGTGTTAATGGTGTTGTGTACTATCTGGTATAATATTTTCTATTATGTCCAGCCCAGTCCATTATGAGTGCAGCCAAGGGGTAACTGAACATGTGCTTCTGGGATGTTGGCATTGTTTTAAATTATTGAAGTTACTTGCCAGTGGGTGTTCCTTGTAGTTCACAGTATAGGGCACTTGTGCGTTTACTTTATTAAATATTTAGTACAGGCCTTTCAAGCAACAATATATACATTGCCTTCACACAAGTTTTTAAACTGAACAGTTTATAGTAATAGCCCTGTGTGTAGCATTGTGTAAAAAACTGTATTGTGAAAATAACTCAGTCAAAACTAAAGATAATCTGTGATAACCAATTGTCTTTGAGAACACATTTGTTGAGAACGTATTAGATTGACACATGTCTACACTTTACATAGGGACTGGACTAAACAAAGGGGTCTATTATAATGTTCTAAACAGCAGCAGATCTAAATAACACCCCTCTGTAACGCCATTTAAACTGTATTGATGTTTAACCTTTAGCAATTATTTATAGACCTTATATAAATACCATGTATAGTTTTGATAAATACCATGTATAGTTTTGTTTATCGGGGGCTTTAGTGAAATGTGTTTTGATTGGGGAGTCATCCCTGAAGTTCACTGAATACATACTGACTACAGCAGTGTTACTGTGTGATATGCATGTAGAGGGAGTGGGATTGCAGCACAATGAGGAGGAGGAGGAGGAGGAGGAGGAGGAGGGGGGTTTGAGGGATTGCAGAGCTTTGCATCTCCGCTTAATGAAAAACTGTGAGATTTGCATCCCAATGGAAAATAAGCCAACAGATGCTTAAATGAAGTGGTAGTCCTGACAGTAAAATACTGTACTGCAATGTAACTTTAATTCAAAGGCCATTACACATAACACCAGCAGTTAAACTAGGCACCCTCACGAGACGATCGCTTCAAGTATACTGTAGTAAAACAGGATTTTGCAGCCTTGAGTAAACATAATTGTGATCATATAATAAGCTGCTTGCCCACGAGGACTGTTTAAACTGCTATGGTACGTTTTTCTAATTGTAACACGACAGTGTGGCCGAGGACAGTGTAAATTATCAGGTTTTACAGTTTTAAACCGGTGTTGGTTTTATTTTTCTTACACTGTGGTGGCATAACAATCGCTAATAAAACAAACATAACTAAACAGTACTTCGTGAGGAACAAACACTAGATCTCTTATTCGAGTTTTGGTATCTTTTTGATACTTCTGCTTCCTTATGCCTCTATACCCCCATCACAAAGCTATCAGCTAAGCTGTTTCTATCATTAACTTTAACAAGCAGTTAACCAATTGACTAGTATCCATAATTTGTTAAAGAAAAGCAGCAGAGGATTTTTCGTGGGCGTGCATACATGCAGGAACTTGTGACATCTAGTGGCCAACCCATTACACTACAGCCAGGGAACATGCTCTTCTCATTCTCATTCTGCACCACTGTAATCATATTGGTCCCCTTTTAAGAATCAGCTGCTTATAACAATCAAAACACCCAGAACGGATATGATTCTTATAAACGGAGTGCGCTGTGTGTGTGTGTGTTATATATATATATATATATATATATATATATATATATATATATATATATATATATATATATATATATATATATATATATATATAGAAAGTCTACACCCCCTTTCAAATTTTTCACCTTTTGTTGCCTTATAGCCTTGAAGTAAAATGCATTAAAATAGTTTTTTTTTTTCATTTATCTACATATCCTACCCCACAACTTCCAAGTGAAAAACTGAAATAGACAACAATAAAAACTGAAATAGTTTGGTTGGATACAGTGGCTCTCAAACAGTATTCACCCCCCTTTGGACTTTTCCAAATGTTATTGTGTTACAACATGGAATCAAAATGGATTTAATTAGGAGTTTTTGCCACTGATCAACACAAAAAAAGTCAATAATGTCAAAGTGAAAAATATAACCTACAAATTGTTCTAAATTAATTACAAATATAAAACAGAAAATAAATTGATTCACCCCCTTTGCTATGACACACCTAAATAAGCTCTGATGCAACCAATTGTCTAAAAGTCACATAATTAGTTGAACGGAGTCCACCTGTGTGCAATTAAGGTGTTTCACATGTTTTCAGGTTAAATACACCTGTCTCTGGAAGGTCCCACAGTTGGTTAGTACCTTTCCTAACAAAAGCTACATCATGAAGACGAAGGAACTTATATATATATATATATATATATAATTTCATACACACACTGAGATGCAACTTAGTTTTAAGGGATATCCTCAGCGCAAGATGAAGTTGACCAGGTATGATTGAAATTTAGCCTGGAAGGGATAACACCTTAAACAGCAATTTAATGTTTTGGCGTTGACTAAATGCTTTGAGGTCTGGCCTGGAGGGAAGAGTTACCAATACTACTTCTAACAACCTCTGGTTTTACTTGGTAATCATCCAGCCAAGTACAGATAAGACCAACCTGTGAACGCAAACTTTCGAGCAACTTCCTCATTTTAAAAGGGTCTGTGACAGAGATTGAACGACACTTGGTGTTAGATCTCCCTCCCGCCGAGAGGGTACTAGATAAAGGGAGAAGAATACCCTGGACTAAAAGGCATGACACTTTATTCTCGTGGGTAGGTGGAAGTCGGCCGGCTAGAAAAGGGGCTGAGCAACGGTACCCGAACTCAATGACCCGAACGGGAAACGGAGTGGCATCCGCGGATTGGAGAAGTGGATGTGCTCATTAACCAAGGGGTCATTAGCGAGGGTATAAAATAGGGCCGTAGCAAAGTAATCTGCTCCTTAGTAAATGGTTATTGTTAAACCTACAAGGATTATGTGTTGCCGTATTGTGAAACCGTGGGGTTGTCTTGTGGTTGTTAGTGTTTATTAATTTGTCTGTTTCTAATATACTACCAGTAGCACGATCCGGAGCTGTAGTGAAAGCCAGCATAAACCCGGACATCACTTTCACCCCTGCATTTCACAGAGAACTGTAATACGCCACTAACACTTATTCACTGTCACCAAGAACTGTGTTTGTGTTTCTGTTTAGTGTCAGTGTGCTAAACTGGACTTTTTGTTGCGGGTCAAACCCGTAGGATTTTTACAAATGAAGTGATACACGCCGCTGTATTCACTTTCATCCTTTATTATTTACAGGTGTTTGCCATAAGGCTCTGGACATTGCATTTAACTACAATAAACACCCTTGCACCTGTTAGTAATTGTTTGTGTGATTCTTACCTGCACTGCACTCACCAGTATTTTAGCAGCATGCTACATTTTTAATAAGACACTATATTCATTTCATACATATTTCTGAGCCACAAGAATAGGTATCCTATACTGAGATTCTGTTTGCTTTCTTGCTTTGATTGCTTACCATGTCTCTCTTGTTGTTGGGATGAATCTATTCATACAGCATTTCATGCTACAAAATGAGTGTCAATAAAACATATTTTTAAAAAGGTGAAAGAAGATATGCAACCCTTACAAATCTATATGTAATGCAGTTTGAAAAGTGGCTTTTTAGTGCATGTTCTGCTTCCTGTGTCACTTTGTTTTGAATATGTAAGCTTTTTCACAGGCACAATGATACCTAGTTATGTGCAGAAGAGCCATTACTCATTTTCATATTCATACACATCCTCAGAGCTGTCATACTCAGCTCTCAAATAACGCACACACATCTATCCACAAATGAAATGCCAATTGCAGTTCTTCATATGAACCTAACCCAGATTTAGAAATACTGATGTAGCCTGTTGTACTGATGTAGCCTGTAAACATATTTCAAAGAGCTCACTGGCAACTAGATTCAGTACTTTGATGGGAACAACATTATGCCAGTAATGTAGTGCAGTAATCAAGATATTTATATTACTTGGACACATCCTTGTTCCATGTTCTTGACAGACCTAAAATACATTAAGAATAACAAATGGATTTTTGCATTGTGCACGTCCACGCACCCCATGCTTTTTGAAAGTGTCTTGGTAGCCTAAAGCATTCTATTCACCCAAGGATAGAAACATTCATTGATCTGCAGAGATTTGTTCACAGCTTAAAGCCATTGAACCATCTGTTTAGTAATCATTTGTTAGCTTGTCCGGAACCCATCAGCTGCAAATGCAGTGCTAACATATGAATCTTTTTTTAATAATAATTTGCCACTTCAAATCCATTCACTTTTAACCCAACCACCTTTATGGGCCCTAATTCCTAAACTGAGTGACTGGATAATAACGAATAACAGGTAGCCTTTACAGATGGGCTGGATCAATGGTTCTTCCTGAGAAGAATAGCCTTTTCTCTTCGTGTGAGACACCCAACCAATTAATATGTAATTGTGAAGAGCAGAACCACAGTCACTTCAAAAGAAATGAACTGCAGCCTGCTTTTAGACCTTGAACAAAAAAAAACACTTTATATATATATATAATATATATATATATATATATATATATATATATATATATATATATATATTATATATATAAAAAAATTTAATTAAGGAACTACTATAGCTTATCTTACTGGCCACAGCTAAAGGGGTATTTAACCACGGCAATAACAATGTTAAACAATAGTCAGTTGATTTTTCTAATTAACTATTCTTAAAACCCTTATTCTCTCGCTCCATTTTTGAAAAAAAAAAAAAAATCTTTGACCTAATAGTACAAAAGAAGGTCTTGTATCAAGATTTCTACAACTGCGATTTTTTTTATCCCTAATGGATTTCAGCAAATGCCCTCCTGTGCCAAGTTATTTTTCCAGAAAGGCTCGATTAGACATAATATAATGAAAGTGTCACAGACTCGTACATTTATATAAGACAATTGGTTTATTTTATCACAAGGAAAAGTAGTGAGCTGAACTAACCTTAGCCCGCAGTCCCATTACACTTTTTTAAAGATAGAATTTTTTGCTTTGTTAGTTTTTTTTTTTTAATCTGTTCAATGCAACACTGATTTTATTTTCTATGCTATACTATTTTTTATTGAACAAAAAAAAAAAGATATTACACGCATTTTACATTATTCACACATTATATGGGTTTTATGGTGGGGTTAAAAAAATGAACTCGATTTGAAGTAAAAAAAAAAAAAAAAACTATTTTTTTCATTTTAAAACTATATTATTTTAAAAAAATCTAAATTGATCCTAGAAATATGATGAACATAAACTAATTTGACAGCTATAGTACTGCTGCAGCCTATGTGGCACAACACACCGAATAACCCCACTTACAAAAGGTAAACAACAAGTTTATTTTATGATGTCCATAACTTAGTCAAGAGAATAATAAAATACAACTGTTTAGCAAATTTGAAAACAGTATGTCTCCATCACATATGAGACAAAAAAGGGCAAGGTTGATCAGTTAAATGGCAAAGTGTTTATAACACCCAGCACATATGAAATCTTTATCTCAACTAATGATATATGTGATTCTCCCAGTTGGCAATTTGTCCTGTGAACAAACTCGACTGTAAGAATACAGTGCTACCCCCATTATAACGTGACCCGGTATAGTGCGGAATCAGTTATAACGCGGTAAGGTCGTGGCTCCCATTTCCCCCATAATGCAATTTGACTCACAAACACTGGGTTTTATTGTTGTTTTACATTACCGTATTTAAACCCATTTAAGTTGAAACTGGGACATATAGTACTTATAAAGCTCCCATGCTTGCATTGTATTTATTTATTTATTTATTTATAAGTAAAAACAAACTGTCCGTGAATGTTACAAAACAAAACCAGTGTGTATAAACATCATTGGATTATATAAGAGCGGTGCCAATTTTAAGCTGGTGGAATAGCAGTTTCTATTATACTGTATATATTGTTTGGCCCTAAATATGATAATGTTACTGACGAGAATACGGTGTGTGTGTGTGTGTGTGTGTGTGTGTGTGAGATCAGGAAAGCAGGAGGCTTGCCTAGGCAGTATCTGAATTATGTGATGAGCTTCGATCCAGTTGGAATCTACTACCAGACAAATCTACTTAACAGCTGAGGCTAAGGTTTATCAGCAAGTTTAAATAGTGATTAATAGTGCTGCACTTTCTGTAATTTTATGGCATTTTTTTTTTAACACAAAGTATGGTGTCTCCTATTACAATTATTATGATTATTGAGAGTCATGCACCAAAATACTGCACATTCCTATCTAAGAATATCCTATAGGAATATTGCAGAAGGTTTATAAGCTGCACAAACTGACCCAGTTTAAATTTTTGGTCCGGATATCAGATCAACCTGTCACAAATGATTCTGTATCCCTTTGTAATTACAAAACAGTATTTAAAAATATATTTTAGTAATGTGATAACACCGTGTAACACATTTTTTTTTTTTTTGGTTCCTGGGTAGTAAGTGTTATTTCCTAATTGCTTATGCCTCAAAAGTATAAAAAATGGCTATTATTCCCCACAAACTTTGCTTTTGTGACCAGGACAGTGATATTTCAAAATATCACTATTTCCAATGGGAAAACGGGCAAATGTGTGTCTTTTCGTTCACATAAAGTCAGAAAAAAACAACATATGAATCCAAATTAACAAGTATTTATACTGAAGTAATACAAAAATGACTACAAAAGATTTAGAAGTGAGTAGTTTTTCGAGTATAATTTACAGTATAATCGTAAATCTCAAAAAACTACTCACTTCTAAATCTTTTGTAGTCATTTTTGTATTACTATAGTATAAATACATGTTAATTTGGATTCATGTGTTGTTTTTTTCTGACTTTATGTGAACGAAAAGACACACATTTGCCCGTTTTCCCATTGGAAATAGTGATATTTTGAAATATCACTGTCCTGGTCACAAAAGCAAAGTTTGTGGGGAATAATAGCCATTTTCTATACTTTTGAGGCACAAGCAATTAGGAAATAACACTTACTACCCAGGAACAAAAATTGTGTTACATAGTGTAATTCAGGATACTAACCAGGGCTGAAACTGCTACTGTGTGTATTGTGTGTCCTTAGTTATGCTCTGATATAGAGTGTAAAGTTTCAAGCCAAGGAATTCCCAAACACCTGACCCACTGGATGACAACAATGTAAAGATTACATTTTTCCATGCATATTAAATTCAAATATCCAGTTCTGTGTTAATCTTATGTTGACACAAAATAAGTCATTTAAGTTCTAGGGGGGGGCTCCTGGGCATGACAAGAAAAATCCCTGGACCCTGAATCCCAAGTTAAAAGAAGTTCAAAAAAAAAAAAAAAAATTATATATATATATATATATATATATATATATATATATATATATATATATATATATATATATATATATATAAATTCTTTTTAAAAACAGCATTGCTTGTACTAAAAAACTATGGTCTCGTGGGCAAGTGGTACATTGAGTATTACATAAAAACAACTGGACAAAACATTAAAAACTGATGTCTGCTAAGGACAGTATTAAAGTATAAAGTGGTTGACAGATAAATACTGAGCAGGAATACATCACAGATAAGTATTCAATTCAGGAAATACTGTTTACACAAGTGAACAAACTGCAACAATTACCCTTCAAAAAAATGTGTCTAGTACTGTCTAGTAGGGCAGCAGTAATTGAGCACTATAATAATTGAAACCCAGCCAGTAAGTTTAAATTCAGGTTTCACGTACTCCTACACAAAAACACACAGAAAATGACACTGTACACACATTTAATCATACTTCAAACAAATACAATTACATCCTCTAACACAATACTCATGGTTTAGGTACATTGGATAGTGGGTGTACGAAGCAAGAAGTCAAAAGAATGTATCTAAAAAGAGACGTATGTTCCAGACATGTCTAATGAGGCATTGCAGACAGCCTTGGCAAAACTACTTTCATCAGCAATCTAAATGGATGAATCCTGAAAAAGCAACTTTCATTGGTGGATAGGGATAGGGACTAGTGAGAGAGCAGTGGCGGCTTGTCAGAAGAAGCATATTTATTTGTTTAATTAATTCTATATAATATGCAACAATAAATATAAAACTTTTATGCTGAGGCAGGCAACCAATCCAAATTCTCCACTTTGTCATCATTGTACGTTTGGAGGAAGCAGACATGCTGTGGTCTCCTCTGTAGTTATGATTAGCAATTACCAATCAATGCTGTGTAACTACCAAAACAACCAGTCCTGTAGCTGCCACTACCACATCAGCCACAAACCACAGTCTGTCAGCTTGACTGGAGCTCTTTCAACAACAAACCAAGACACGGACAATTCAGTAATATTGCTCCATTCAGTTATCTGACAGAAACTACTGTATCTGCAACTCCAACAAGTAAATAAACAGATTTGTTTTTTTTCTCTCAATATGTAAATCATCCTTTAATATATAAAAAAAAAAGTGGTACTATTTTCTTCAAACTTTTCTGTGTAAACATTCCATGCTTAGGATGTTAAAAATGATATCTTGTGCTTCTTGTGACAGGGACAATTTGTCAAAAGGGAAAGTTTTGATGACTTATAAATGTGTTTGTTTTGTTTTTGGTTACACTTACTACTATCTAGGGCAGAGTAAATAAGTTTTGACTTTTTAATAGAGTAAGAAAAGCAAGTCAACATTAGATTAAAAAATGTATCTCATACTTCATGCACCTCCTGGAACAAAGCAAATTACAGTTCACTAACTTCACGCCCCCAGTATTTCTGTACAGACAGCAACATCAAGGAAGCAGATATGACTAAATTATGTTTAGTTTAGGGTTCTACATTTCAATTTTGCCTCAGGCTTTTGAGACATTAAGGCCTTAATCTAAATCCTGGTCAGTGCATTTCCCAAGAGCATAAATGAGTTTATTAGCATCTCAGTGGTTGCCCCAGTAATGACAAAGCAGTTGCTCATTACTGTTCATTAGATTCATATTACATTTATGTGCAATTGCCATACATCTTCTATTCATACTTGAATGGAAAACAACAGAAGTGATGAGACACCTGCTCAAAAACCCCCAGCTATTTTATTGCAATAGAACAGACCTGCTAGGGGTCATTATGTATAGACGCTTAATTCTTTTCAGAATAAACTGCTGTAATTAGAGTTGTATGTATAGTTGTCTAAAATTTGTTGTGTATGTTATGTACAGATAATATACAGTACATCTATCCAGTTTAATATGAAATATGGGACACTATTCACAAAGTGTATTAATAAAGTTTGATATTCACAATGTTCGAACAGGCTTTAATAGTATGCTAGCCCCATCTACTCTACATACTGACATAGGTGAAAGGTTACATTGTCACTTGATTTGAATGAAATAGTAAAGGCAGTTTTATAGAAACATGAATAACTCTATTTTGAAGTGACATAACCCAGAATCACTCAGAATGATGGCAAACCCCATAGAATCAGGGGAGGACCATGCCTCCTGTGTGTCAGAAAAGTGTAAAGTTATTGTTGAATGAGAGTAGTAAAGTGAACACTGTGGGATGCAATTATTGATTGGACACTATTAGGACCATTTGATTTTATTCGGTCTTGGAGCAAACCACTGAGGCACTAGATTACAACAAGAGTTAAAACAGAGAACAAACCCTTATCCATGCAATTAGTTATTTCCATACCCTCAAATATTATGGTTTTCAAAAATACAGACTAGTGGGGTTGATCTTATAGCAATGGAAAAGGTAATAGTCTTTAACTTTATCTTAAAGTGAACTCAATAAAGTCCTTTCACTCTTATTTAGTTGGCCTACATGTTAAGTTCCATGATACAAAACATGACTGTAAAGTCAATGTTCCTTGTGGCACATTTTTAAAGGCAACTCAGTTTGGGGCTAGTTCTTTGTTTTTAGACAGGCTAAGTTGGGGCTTCTATAGACCTGATTTTAAACAGTGACTTCTGGGATGTAAATGGTTTAAATGTCCAAAAAATGAATGTCATTTTGATAGGTACATAATTTAATATATGTTGCGATTCAATTATTTTCAGCAAATTGCTGTAAAGACAGATGTTGCTAGGAGCCAAATTGATTTTATCATTCAGTTTTAACCTACTGTAACTTAAAAGATCTCTGAAACAAAAAACTTAAAACCAAAAAAAAAAAAAAAAAAAAAAAAAAAAAAAAAAGCTTTTAATAAGCAAAAATCATCATCTTTGATTTACAATATTGTGCAGTGGCGGTGCCTGGCTCTCCCCAGTGAGGGAGCTGAGGTGGGCTAGGCAAAAATTTGAGGGGGCTACACTGCACTTTGTGTGGGCATGTATAGTGTCAATGTTTCGATATGTCTCACAAAACTTCAGTATTAGGATTAAGTGCCTGTTAATAATAATAATAATAATAATAATAATAATAATAATAATAATAATAATAATAATAATAATACAATGGCAAGAAAAATTCCTACGCTCTGATTGGTTAGCTATGCGCTCGACCCATGATGTTGTCCCAGCATAACATCATGGATCTATTACTGGAATTCTCCTCACTGAAAACCTAGATAGACATACCAATCTGCCACAACTGTCAAAAACACAGAATAAATTGCACAATTCCTGAAGTGAATTTTACCTTAAACTACATGACAACTGTGAAAACCTTGTTTGGCACAGCGCCTTCAAATACAGAGCAGCCAGGAGACCAGACAGCACCTCTCAATGAGAGAAAAAAAAAAAAAAACATTAAAAAAAAAGATACCTTGAGATCGACTCTGAGGGACTTGACAAGATAGAATCTGGCAGAAATTAAGCATCCACAAAACGACAAACCAACTTGGCAGGCAAAGATTTTATGACTGGGTGAGTGAAAGTAACACAAATATAGACTTGAAAACTGTCACGATAGAACACCTTTATACAGTTCTACTAACCCAGACAGCACGCTGATTCTGGCCCAGTACTTGCCCGATTATGCCTGCGATTCTGGCACGATGACGGCTGCTGTAATCGGCCTGATGTCAAAACTATTGAATGGCCCTTAATTGGGCCGAGGGAACTGGGCTTAACCCGGCAGCCAGACCCAACCTGATTCCTGTGTCCCAGATCTGGCCCGATTCTGACGATTCAGGTATGGCCCAACTCTTCTGGCCCGTTGCAAGTTATGTAATCAGCTTTGAATTTTACATTTTAATACCAAAAATATGTCCCTCATTAAAGGCTTGCAGACCCACAACTAAAAATCACATTTTCTGTATTCACCTCATCTTGTTATAGTTAAAATGACCTATTATAGCTTAACAAAAAAAAACTGCTTCCAGTAGCTTTTCTTTTTTTCTTCCCAAAAATGTCACACTGTTTGATTAACTGACACTCATCAAGAAGATATTCACGAAACACAATTTAGAGAAAACTCGCATAACAGGTGAAAGAATTTTTGCAACGAGTCAAAATAGGATTTCAAAATGGGGATTAAAGCAAGTTAACTAAATAAATAAAATCATTGTCAGTAGACACTCTGATGTAGCACCTTTGATTTGCAGTTTTTGAAGTGTGTTTTATTTTGCCTCTTTGTACAGTCTCCTGTCTCCTCTGTGCGTTACCATCGCTGGTAGCGTCACATGACCTGTTTTGTTTACTTTTTGTGTGTTAATAAATCCAGCACGCCTACAACTCCCATGTCTCTCCGTCTTGCATATCAGCGTTTACCCACACACGACACAAGTACCCTGTCACACTGGGTTATAACAAACAAAAGTAAAAAACCAAGCAGATCTAGGAGTGCCCATCAATGCCTGGTCAAAATCAGAAATCTAAAAAATTCTTAAATTTTATGTTTTCAGGCGACAAACAGAGCTATGATTGAAGAGCTTGTTTGACCCGCCTATCTGAATAGCATCACTCACTTACTCACTCATTTCATTCATAAAATCTACAGAGGAAGTTGGTTTCAGAAAATAGGCATATATTTAAAAATGTATTTTTATTGATGACATGAATATAAAATATTTAATGAGATATAAAAGACACATTTGTTTTAAACAAATTATTAAAAACTAGATATGTATTACATACTTAACTTACATTCTTAGTTACTCCATTGAGTATGCTCTCCAACTCTTAGAACAGGAATGAAAGAAGAGAGGGAGATTTGGATTCTGCCCAAGAAGCGGTGGGCAGACCGTCGTTTGACCGGGCAAAGCCCGAACATGTTATCAAAATTTATTTCAAGCTTTTCCCAAAGTCAGCGGCCTGTAACACACACACACACACACACACACACACAGTCAATTAATTGCTCAAGTTCATTTTTCGGGAGATACATTTTTTTAATGCATGTATTTTTCGATTGCACATAACCACATTATGTAGCAAAGCACTCAAACTGAAGGACTTCTGAATGGGAAGTCTATTTTTTAAAAACTTTGACAGTTCATTGGATAGAAAGAAGGTTACTTGTATCTACTGTCAAAGTGAGTTTCAGATTCACAGAAGTGCATCTTGTCTGCTGTACCACCTGCGTGCTAAACATGCATTCACTTCTCAAATACACTTTCTAGTAGTTCTGCTACAGACAGCAACAATACAACAAATGAAACCCGTCAGTGTTGACAGAATACATTTAGAAATTCAGGATCGCTGCAAACCCATGAATCAAGCTAAGTATGATACTATAACCAGCGCTGATGCAAAGTCGATGGCCACTGACTTCAGCCCCATTAACATTGTAGCTTTGTTTTATTTCAATTATCACATTTATGTTTAACTATATTACTTACGATTATGGAGGATATAACCATTACTCAGTGAATGCTTTGCTTTATTTAGGCAAGTTCAAGTTATTAATAAGTGAGAATTAAAGTATTATTATTATTATTATTATATTATAGGCAATGAAAAACACTAGTTCATGAGTAAAGGAAACTGATCATTTTAAATGCAGTAAGATGAGTGACTCAAATGTGATTCAGCAGTTCAAACAATTTAACAACAAATGCTGGATTGTAAATAAATATAAAAACTGTAGTAGAAGAACAATTCAGCCTACGCAATGTCAACTACAACAACAATCGTAAAATTTTTATTTTAAGCATACACTGCTTAAAAATGCAGCCCAACTTAAATTGTTCATTTAATCAAAAACAAAAAGATGTCATAAAAATATCCGGTTACTTGAACTTGTTACTAAACAAGACGGCACAGTAATCAAAATGCCGCCGAATACACCCACAACCAATGCAGATTAGGCAAGACACACACAAATTATAAAAGGTAAAGGTTAAATCGGGTAAAACATGAAAATCAAGTAATAATTAGTAATAATTAAAAACCTAGTAATAATTACTGCAACAAGATTAGAAATAAGAAAATATTTCATGCATATTTAACTGGTCATTATATATTTGTCACAGTACAAATTATAAACAAGACAAATATGAAATGTTTTCCTGTGATATCCTGCTGTTTATACATATTACTTACTTAAGTGTTATAATTGATGTATTCAATGTATATTGCTTTGATTAGTGTCTGAATGTTCATCCCTAATTGTGCTCTGCAACATTTAAAAAACTAAACAGTTACTGTACTTTCAGAATTGCTCGGTGTGTTGTGCCCCCTCTTGTTCTGCTGCTTCTGATACACTAGCTGCAGAGGCCCGAGCAACAAGTCAAACACCACCTATTCCCACTCTTATATCTCTGAAACCACTCATAGGTTTTTTCTTCCTGACACACAGAATTAACCAATCATTTACGTTTTGAGTGACTGATAGGTGGTTACGGCTTCCAAATACTGCATCAAAAACATGCCCCACCCCACACTGTTCTTAACTACCTTATCACCCTTCTTCCTTTCTCTAAAATGAAGGCAAATAAAATCCAGTTGTTTTTTTTGTTTGTTTTTTTTTTTTTTTTCAGCCCTGATGTTTAGCAGTGAAACCCCTGCCAAACTACAATACTAACCTTTATACATGAAAAATAATTACCAATTAAAAACTTAAACTACTTGGCAGTAAAAACAAACAATTCAATCTTAATAACTTAACATTCTTTATACAGGACAGTACTAAATAAAACTAACATTTTGGCAATATTTATAATAATAATAATTCTTAATTGTTGTTAAAGAAGCCAAAACTAAAGAAAAACCACAACCACAATAAAGTGCTTTTCGTGTGAGACACACCTCAGATACATATTAAATACAAAACAATACTAATAAAATCAAAAGATACAGGCCAAAGCAGTTTCAATTGCTAAACTACATAAACAAGTCTTCAAGTTTTGAAGAGCTGAACTGAGAATTGAGTTCTAGAGCTTAACCGCATAGTTTTTCAAACACTACCTCCATTGCAACTGTACCTCACTTCGGGGGGTTGGTGGTCCTCGGTTGGCCTTGCTTGACTTCTGACTGACATTGGAGATTGCACCTCAGTTGAGGGAGGCTCCTGCTGGTCCAGAAGGTGAGATCCTGTGACAGTCTAATCACCCCATACTATATTTTATACTAGGTCTATCAATGATGTACCTCAATCTTTGAATATTAAAATATGCTGTGTGCTGTAATTAGATAAAAAAAAAAAAAAAAATTTATATATATATATATTATAAAAAAAATTAAATATATATATATATATATATATATATATATATATATATATATATATATATATATATATACACACACACACACACACACACACACACACACATCTATACAGTACTGTGCAAAAGTTTTAGGCAGGTGTGCAAAAATGCTGTAAAGTAAGAATGCTTTCAAAAATAGACATGTTAATAGATTATATTTATCAATTAACAAAATGCAAAGTGAGTGAACAGAAGAAAAATCTACATCAAATCAATATTTGTTGTGACCACCCTTTGCCTTCAAAACAGCATCAATTCTTCTAGGTACACTTGCATAAAGTCAGGGAATTTGTAGGCATATAATCAGGTGTATGATTAAACAATTATACCAAACAGGTGCTAATGATCATCAATTCAATAGGTAGGTTGATACACAATCATTAACTGAAACAGAAACAGCTGTGTAGGAGGAATAAAACTGGGTGAGGAACAGCCAAACTCAGCTAACATGGTAAGGTTGCTGAAGACAGTTTACTGTCAAAAGTCATACACCATGGCAAGACTGAGCACAGCAACAAGACATAAGGTAGTTATACTGCATCAGCAAGGTCTCTCCCAGGCAGACAGGGGTTTCCAGAAGTGCTGTCCAAGCTCTTTTGAAGAAGCACAAAGAAACGGGCAACGTTGAGGACCGTAGATGCAGTGGTCGGCCAAGAAAACTTACTGCAGCAGATGAAAGACACATCATGCTTACTTCCCTTCGCAATCGGAAGATGTCCAGCAATGCCATCAGCTCAGAATTGGCAGAAAACAGTGGGACCGTGGTACAACCATCTACTGCCCGGAGAAGTCTGGTCAGTGGCCTTCATGGCCAAAAACCCATACCTCCGACGTGGAAAAAAGGCCAAGTGACTCAACTATACACAAAAACACAGGAACTGGAGTGCAGAAAAATGGCAGCAGGTGCTCTGGACTGATGAGTCAAAATTTGAAATATTTGGCTGCAGCAGAAGGCAGTTTGTTCGCCCAAGGGCTGGAGAGCGGTACACGAATGATTGTCTGCAGGCAACAGTGAAGCATGGTAGAGGTTCCTTGCAAGTCTGGGGCTGCATTTCTGCAAATGGAGTTGGGGATTGGTCAGAATTAATGGTCTCCTCAATGCTGAGAAGTACAGACAGATACTTATCCATCATGCAATACCATCAGGGATGCATCTGATTGGCCCCAAATTTATTCTGCAGCATGACAACGACCCCAAACATACAGCGAAAGTCATTAAAAACTATCTTCAGCGTAAAAAGAACAAGGAGTCCTGGAAGTGATGGTATGGCCCCCACAGAGCCCTGATCTCAACATCATCGAGTCTGTCTGGGATTACATGAAGAGAGAGAAGCAACTGAGGCTGCCTAAATCCACAGAAGAACTGTGGTTAGTTCTCCAAGATGTTTGGGCCAACCTACCTGCAGAGTTCCTTCAAAAACTGTGTGCAAGTGTACCTAGAAGAATTGATGCTGTTTTGAAGGCAAAGGGTGGTCACATCAAATATTGATTTGATGTAGATTTTTCTTCTGTTCACTCACTTTGCATTTTGTTAATTGATAAATATAATCTATTAACATGTCTATTTTTGAAAGCATTCTTACTTTACAGCATTTTTTCACACCTGCCTAAAACATTTGCACAGTACTGTATATACACACACACACACACACATATACATGTGTGTATGTATATATATATATATATATATATTATATATATATATATATATACACACACACACATATATATATATATATACACACACACACACACACACACACACACACACATAATAAATATATATTTATAATATATTCTTATGATATATATATTTAATAGGTATTCAGAAATTATAAAAATATCTTAAAATAAGTCTTGTGAAACTTTACTGGTAATCAATTTGCTGGAACAGATTAATTACATTGAGAAGATCTGTCCCGACCTATAAAGAGAAAATTACACCAAATAGATTTATATGCAGTGTTACAGATATTGTTTTTCATAACCTTGGTACACAATCTTTGTATTTAGATTAATTGACATCTAGATCATTTAAATACACTGCGGGGTCCTTCAAAGTTGAACATTACTTTATTACATCTAAACTGCTTCAATTTGACCCACTATTTTATACCCAATTGCGTTATATGAATGCAACCACTGACTGTACCGAACAGGTAAACTGAAAATCAACAGTCATCCTCCCTTCCCTTCAACCCAATGGCCTGTTCACCCTCTTAACCTAAGCAACTAGCGTTATCAAGCTACTGAACCCTGGTGACAAAGGCCCAGGCTGGGAGGTCTCCGCTAGTATGGGTCACTGAAGCCACTTAAGGGCAATTAGGCAAACTAGCTCCCTATGATTTTCCTCCTTAACTCTGCCAAATCTGCATTCTTTGTGGGTCTCCTGCCATTACAACCCCACTGTGGCGTACACGTTTATCAGCTGGTTCTACGGCATTTCCAGTGCACCTTTGTTGGTACTATTGAGCCCAAGTAGTACAGTGCCTAAGTGACTTTGTGTTAAGGAATCCTAGACGTCTGATCTTGAACACCTTGTTTATTGTAGTTTTAGTTCTTTCTGTTTTTGTTTTACAATAGCGACTGTAATCTGGACTACTGTATAGAACATTAAATTGATTTTATGCACCGTCATTATATTGCTTGTACTGGCATGCAACTAGTGTGGCTAACTATCCACTCCAAATGACAGTGGTTTTACTAAGTGAACCACAGGGAAACCTCTAACAACATACTGTACCCCTCATTTTGGACCTGGTCTTTCCCAGCATGCAACAGTGATCAGTATTGCCAACTTCCGTTTCCATTGGCTCATATCAACACGGTATCTAGTAAATTACAGTACAACAATGGCATTATTTATTTTGCCTATATCAAGTATATATAAAACAATATAGTAGCAATATACAAACCGCTGTATGTGGGGTTTATCCAAATGTACACGTGTATAAATAATGACAAAACTGGAATATAGCAATACACAATGCTTTAGTATGTGATTGCTAAATTTGCTAAATATGTTGATAATAATCTTTTATGCAACTTCTGTTAAAGCCTCTGACAGGAATCTCTTCTAATTTTAATAATCTTGAGGTATAATTGCATTAAATTGATGCTGTATTATTCTGAAGTAGTCAATTCTGACCCACCTCTCCTTACTACAGCTTTTTTTTTAAATGTAGGGCTTTTAAACTCATTTAACTTTGTGAATAAAAGTTTGCATTGTAAGTGATGTCAGCTGCTGCCTTACAGTTTTTGTTCAAAAAAACATTAAAAATGTTAATACTCTGAACTTGCCATGAGCATTGTAATGATGTGCACTGAAAGACCTTAATCACTCATGAAAACCTGGCAAATTATACCTGCTTCTCATCCATATCGAGTATCTATTACTCGTGGACATAGCACATTAACTGAGTCATTATCTGTTTCAAACCATATGGACTTGGGTTTGGGTGGGTCATTCTGAAAATATCCCAAGGTGATTTGCCTAATTATGACAATTATGCAATCTCAATCATGGGGCCAGTTATAGAAAATGGTGCCGTGACCTTCTCAAATTGGTGTCAATATACCCAGACAATGACTGAGATGGGTGATATGCCCTGTGGCTGTTACAAATCCCCAGGTGCAAGCATGGTAATTACTTTAAAAAGTTTCAAAAAAGTGCAAATATCCAGAGCTACAAGATGTTTTGCTTAATGTGTCTGTTACTACAGTCTGCCAACTGTTAACCTCAGGTTTCAAAATAAAGTAACAAACTATGGGTTGTACATTTACTGGCAAACAGAGAGCACATAGTACATCCACTAGCCCTGATAATTAAATTTTTTATCAACTTGATGCAAAACCTATAGTAATCATAATAAAACCAGAAAAATTATATTTACTTCATTTAGCTTTCTTCTGGAACTGTGTTTTATAAACCTGAATGACACTGAGTGCATCATTCAGTGCACTGTTCAATAAAATCATTTAAATAGCTAAATGTGTCATCAGACCATTCCCATGTGATTCCTATCCAGTGACTTCAGTGTGTCTCACAAACTAAGCCATCAATCATGTTAATGAATAACCTTGTAATAATACATTTGAAGAAACACTTGAACAAATAAAGCGACTGTAGTTTAACTGCAATGGAAGTGCACTGATGTTTGGGCACTTAACTGCAAAGTATTAAACTGAAGGTGTGACTGCAGTTTTGCTTCAATGTAAATACACTGGTACAGCAAAAGTAATCCTTGAATGCCTGAGGTATAGCCTGCTAGCATGCTAATATTTAAAAACGAATGTGCAACATGTTTGGTTACAATTTATTTAAGGTTTAATAAATGACAGTCAGGGGCGTAGCTAGGAATGGAATGTCGGGTAGATGGTCAGGTACCTAAGGTCTGATGTCACAGGAAATAGTTTCCATTATAAACATGATTTAAATCAATTAAAACGTTGAATACATCGCATATCTCCCCTGGGTTTAAGCAGAGCAAAATAGCCATGACTGAAAATGTATGGTGCCGAGTGATTTTTGCAGTTTATAACAGTAGTTGCAGGTATACACTACAAACACAAAAGCACACTGCATACAACCTACCGAAACAAACACACTGTACACAATAACTGCAAAAAACGTTTATTTTGAAAAAAAAAAAACACAAAACCCTTAGCTGTACTGTAATCTCTTGGCTATATTGTAATAATATGTTACCTCTGTAAGTCATCCTGTATAAGGGCGTCTGTAAAGCCAAAATTAAAAATCATGGTAAGCTCCTGCAGCCTTCAAACCAAAACTGAAATCTTAGCTGTGCTGTGAATACTACATTTCACTACATTTTCTCATGTACAGCTAAACAAAGATATTGCGTTGGCTGCAAAAAAGTTTTGTAAACCTTTTAAAATTATATTGACATGCTACTGAAGTAATTTCCATATTTTGCTGCCTTTAAAATAAATAGTATACACGGGAGAAAAGTTAACCATAAACCTTAAAGACAAAACCCAAGTGTTTGTATGTCTTTACATTTCTCATACTACATATGAATAGTTATGAAGTTTTAAAAACCACAGATACCTTGAAATTATTAATAAATTTTAACATCATACATATCACTGACTCACTAGGTCATTGTAGTATGACTCGACACCAATTATGAAGTCGGTATTTGTTTGACCGAGTTGCCATAGTAACCAAATGCACGGCTCTGATAAAAGCATGATGGATGAGAAGCAGGCATAATTTGTCAGGTTTTTATGAGTAATTAAGGTCTTTCCATGTACATCATTACAATGCTCATGGCAAGTTCAGAGTATTAACATTTTAAATTTTTCTTGAACAAAAACTGTAAGGCAGCAGCTGACATCACTTAAGGCTAACTTTTATTCACAAAGTTAAATGAGTTTAAAAGCCCTAAATTAAAATAAATAAAAACCATGTAATAAGCAGGGGTGTGTCAGAATGATCTACTTCAGAATAATACAGCATCAATTTAATGCAATACTGTAAGGAAAATAAAATGCCTATTTTTTCACGATAAATTGCATAAAAGCAACTAATTATTCAGTTCCCAAAATATTTAAGACGGAAAATATAGTCGGAACACTCCCAACCACTGCATCTCCCATGTAAACCATTTCAAATGTTTTAAGTAGACAGAAAATAAATGTACTTACATATATTCGCAGTGAATGCACTTTAAAAAGTTAAACAGGCAGCGTCACCAAACCAGTGTGAACACAGTATTACATCTGAAGCAATTACAGGCAGTCCCACGCACTTACGACACAGTAGGTTCCTGAAAGTCTGTAAGTCGAAGCACATTTTCCCATAGGAAAAATGTTAAATTGCGGTGTTCCTGACTCTGACCAGATAATATATTGTTACAAAAATGGCCCGTTAAATTGTACTCATGCAAATATTTATTTAAATATTTACAGTTAGCCTGCTGAGTACACGCATATTACTCAGACACCTACCTACCTGCCCTCTTTAAAAAAAAAAAGGGGGGGGGAGGGGGGGGCTTTCCAATGACGTATTCAGTGTGTGTATGCGGTACTTCTAACCGGAACTACAATCGTCTGAATTTAAGCCCCTCATCATGTGACAGATTTCACAGCTTGGGTTTCGTTTTGAGTCCATTGCTCTTATTAGACATTGTTAAACGCAAATAAATTCTTAAAAAATACAGTTACATGCATATAACAAAACCCCACTAGACTGAGTCAGGGCGACCACGGCAGGTACAGCAGCTTGGACACCGTACTTGCGCATATGACGCATGGCTTGTGTCGCCCCGTGTTGTAAATGCCGTAAAGATATCATGAAGTCAAACAGGGTAATAATGCAACAGTCGGAAGTGCTGTGCTTTGTAAATTGAAGTGTCGCGAGGATCGCCTGTACTAAGTACAATGAAAGTCGGTCAGTTACTTACCATTGCCAAGTTAGTGTCTTCTCGTCTCTGCTTCACCTTACACAGGATAAAGCATCGGGGCTTGCAGTTATATAGCTATGACACTAGAAAATCGCATACGTCTCTTCAAAGGACAGCAATTTTAAGCTATTTGTCAACATTCGGCCAGCTGTCTTAATCCTGTTCACTCGAGCCTTTCTTTCGAGCGTATTTATTTTGCCATGTTGACCGGCGCCCTGCTACTAACTTACTTTAAAAATGCACATTAAAATAAACATCTGTGACTTTTGGCTCAAGAAACAGTGTGCCGTCATTCACTTCATAATATGGAAGTGACGAGAATAATTATGTGACAAAAACAAGTTTTGAGGCACTTGACAGGGTGATTTTTATTAATATTTATTTAACTACATTACAAGGAATGTAGATCTATTTCATAAAAATGTCCCATTTACAAAATACAGATTTACCGCACACCCTCAGACAGAATCCAGAATTGAATCATTTCGACTTTAGAAAATAAGACAATGATATTTTGACTGCAAGGTCTTCACCAGATTAAGTCAAGTCTTCACTTAAGTCACTTAAATAGAGCAACAATGTATCATTTAGTTATATTACAATTAGAATGATAACATTTACAATTAGCCAAATCACATCACATAATTAGAACATAATACCATTATTAACCACACATTTTACAATTATTAATCGAATTAAAAACATCTGCTTAATAATTAAAAACAGATAAGCAATAGCGAAAGTCGATTAATTTTCTATTAAATTAATTTCGCAATTAGAACAAAGTACCATTTTAAATTATACGAATGACTATGTTTTTGTAAGTTGAAACATCTCTAATGATTAAAAACTGGTAAACAATGGTGAAAGTCAGTTAATTAGGTCAATTCACATCACGTTAGGACATAGTATAATTTTCAATTATATGTTTTGTGGTTAAATATTCAAATAATAGCATATCTTTAATACTTAACAACAGATGCCTCTGTTCTCTTAATGTCACAATCAGAAAAAAATAAATAAATAGGAGTACTAAGACGTTACAAAAATACTTTTAAACCAAGTTAATCATTTAGATTACGCCTCTCTTTGAAGTAATCGTTTTTTTAATATTCCCACCTCTCTGATAAGGCTTCACATGTTCTATCCCCTGGTATTTTAAAGAACTCATATCATGAGCTTAAGCAATAAAATGTGAAGCAACCGGTTACTGAATATATTTTCCCTGTATCATGCTTTTATTTTCGCTAATTTTCTGTTTTAGCTAAGGATAAGTAAAGCCTTTAGTTTTGCTCTGCACTGAGCACACGATTAATAACATTTGCTGTTTGTGTTAGGGAAGGGTGTTTGAACATGTAAATGTTTTCTTCCACACAAAATTGTACCTATTGCAAAAGCCAACATCATACATGTCTGCTTCTGAAGAAGACTGCAGGTATGATTATACATAGGCCTGGAACCACCCTATGCATCTTACCACTTTTTATCACTTAAGTTATTAGTGCATTACACTGTGTAACACAATTTTTGTTCCTGGGTAGTAAGTGTTATTTCCTAATTGCTTATGCCTCAAAAGTATAGAAAATGGCTATTATTCCCCACAAACTTTGCTTTTGTGACCAGGACAGGTAAATTTCTAAATATCACTATTTCCAATGAGAAAACGGGCGCTTTTGTGTCTTTTTGTTCACATAAAGTCAGAAAAAAACAACATATGAATCCAAATTAACATGTATTTATACTAAAGTAATACAAAAATGACTACAAAAGATTTAGAAGTGAGTAGTTTTTCGGAATTTACGATTATACTGTAAATCACTTTCACGAATCAGACCCAAAATGTAGTCTCCCATCATGTTCTCGTTATACTGTCCTTGGTAGCGGCGTTCAAAGTCCAGTATATCTTGGTGGAAGCGTTCGCCTTGCTCCTCCGAGTACGCTCCCATGTTTTCCTTGAATTTATCAAGATGAGCATCAAGGATATGGACTTTGAGGGACATCCTACAGCCCATTGTGCCGTAGTTCTTCACCAGAGTCTCAACCAGCTCCACATAGTTTTTGGCCTTGTGATTGCCTAGGAAGCCCCGAACCACTGCGACAAAGCTGTTCCAAGCCGCTTTCTCCTTACTAGTGAGCTTCTTGGGGAATTCATTGCACTCCAGGATCTTCTTTATCTGTGGTCCGACGAAGACACCGGCTTTGACCTTTGCCTCAGACAGCTTAGGGAAGAAGTCTTGAAGGTTCTTGAAGGCTGCCGACTCCTTATCTAGAGCTCCGACAAATTGTTTCATAAGGCCCAATTTGATGTGCAGTGGTGGCATCAGCACCTTCCGGGGGTCCACCAGTGGCTCCCACTTGACGTTGTTCCTCCCCACAGAGAACTCGGTCCGCTGTGGCCAGTCCCGCCTGTGGTAGTGCGCCTTGGTGTCCCTGCTGTCCCAAAGGCAAAGATAGCAGGGAAACTTGGTAAAACCGCCTTGGAGACCCATCAGGCATGATGGCCTCTTGATGCCATCTCAGAAAAATGCAGATATGTATCCACTTAGGCAGCTGGAACTAAACTGAACTGGTGGGCTTAAGGCCCCTGTATTTATACTACTATTTATATTACTGGAAAGTTCTAGAAAGTTCTAGAAGTTACTCCAAGTTTACTCAGCACTGAATCTATCTGGAATGTTCTGGAAAATAGGTCAATTTCAAAATATCACTGTCCTGGTCACAAAAGCAAAGTTTGTGGGGAATAATAGCCATTTTCTATACTTTTGAGGCATAAGCAATTAAGCAAAATTAATATTTTATTTTTGGCCACTACTTAAAGGCAAAACTAATTTTATAGACCCTTTTACATGAAAACTTGAATCAATTCTACAGTATGTAGATTAATTGTGCAACTATATTTAATTTTTTCTATGGCATCATGAAGGTAAGCACAGCAACATTTATCATTCTGTTGCTTCAAACCTTTTAGATTCAGTAAAAGAAAGTACACATGAAATAGAAGCAACTGCCAAAGGGACTCAGGTCAACAATGTGATGTGAAATCTTTATTTTTAGTGGAACCAGGAATTCAGGTCAATAATGCACCTGTTGGCAGCTGTTCTCCACACACATTCACCCATAATAATGGTGCAACTCAATGGTGCATAATTTATCATACAAGGGTTGAAGGGATTAGTGGCACATGTGGTTTTAAAAATATTGCTTATACGTTTAAGAACCATATCTTATACAGCTAGCTTTGATGAAAATATCAGCACTAGATTTATGAAAAATGTTTTCAGTACAACAAAAAGATAATATTGAAAGAACCAAAGATATCCTTTTTTTCAGTTGCTTTACATTTTTTCTGTATTCTTTCCTGAGCTAGTGTTGCTGTAGGCTACATTCTAATTATCTACAACAACAAAAAAAAAAAAAAAAAAAAAAAAAAAAAAGGCTTTAAAAGGTGTCTGTCTGCAGATAAGACTTTGGGATTTTTTATGATGAATAAAACCTTGTAAAGAACTATGTACACATGTTGTAAACACACCAAAGAATAAGATTTTAGAATAAAATTGGAAATAATTGTGGGACACTGCAGCTTTAACACACCTGTGGCTCCTGGATTATTAGGACTGATGTTACTCCAAGGTTTTCTGTATCCAGCTGTGGGCTGTTGTGTAACCTCTGTTTATACCACATGCAGAGACGATCCAGCGAGCAGTTTATCACTAATCGATTATCACTCACCACTTTCTTTCATCTATTGACCTCAGCAGGAGAAATACAGATTTGTGTGCTGCCAACTCCAAAACAGCACTAACAGTGTTTAATGGGCAATCTTTATGCAGTGAGTTCTGAATGGAGGGCATTTCAGGTTTAGTCGAAGGAGTTTTCTACGCACTGTAGTCCAGAAGCTTCAGTTTTTAACATATTACAGTAGAAAGTCAATTATCCAATCTTTGATCAACCGTACTGGCTAATCAACCGAACGCACTTGTAATCACGTGATGAATGACGTGTGGTGCATTACGCACACAGCTAAAATGGCTACGAGATTTAGCTGCCAAAAAAGAACCAGCAGACTGGGGCAAATGAAAGTTACAGAATTAATCGAAACCTTAGATGGAGCATCATGGGCTTTAAATTATCGCAGTGTGGCAAATTAAAACAGTCACCTTGTTCTTGATTCTCTCCTATTTTCGTCAGTAAGGACTGGAGATCCTTTCTCTGTTATTGAGCAGCTAAGAACTTGTATTGCATTCATTTCAATTGCAAGTTATTACAATGCCTTAACAGCAAGTATCAAAGTATAGAAACATTTTACTGTTTTTTTTTAAGTTTAATGATTACTAAAGTTCTGTAATGTGTCAAAGTTGTACTTAATTGTATTCTTTGATGATTTTCAGAGTTTGTATATGGTAAGTTTAATTACAGTATTTCATTACCTTAACTGTAGGTGTTAAAATTTTACTGAATTGCATTAATTTAATGATTTGTAAAGGTTTGTAATTTTGTATGCTTAATGAGCTACAACAGGTTACTAGCTATATACCATCAGTAGGTACTTGCGCATGAATTACTTGTGCATGTTATGGCAATCTAAACATTATTAAAGGTACAGTAATTGTTATTAATACCTGTTCGATTATCCATACAAATCGATTATGCAAACTGGTATTGTTCCCAATTAGTTCAAATAATTGACTCTCTACTGTAGTTATTTAATAGATGTTCACCACAATGGTGAATCAGAAATACATTTTACTTGTTCATCTGCATCTCATAACACTCTTAAAAGTAAATCAAAGGCAAGATTCCAGCTAATCTATAAAGATTACTATAATTACAAACTGTAGACAATGAAGATTATGTCAGTGATATGTATTCCCAGCCAGTAACATAATATCAGTAGCTTAATATGCAAAAGTATTTCCAGATAAGGTTTCATCATAAATGAAACAAATAGTTAAGGAGGTAAGGTCTATAAACAATGTAAATGTGACATACAGACAGATGGTCAGACTAACAAAACAGACAGATTACGCAACTCGGTTAAAAAGAAAATCCTTAGCTAATGTCGTCACATTT
The DNA here is from genome assembly GCF_017654505.1 of Polyodon spathula. NCBI lineage: Eukaryota > Metazoa > Chordata > Actinopteri > Acipenseriformes > Polyodontidae > Polyodon > Polyodon spathula. The sequence continues at coordinate 63,046,561 of NC_054538.1, read as the reverse complement.
GGTGTTTCTCCCAGTGTAAAAAATCTGTGTGTTTTACAGATGAACTAAAATAAGAAATATACTAGCCTAAAGTATTGGCAGACAGGCCTTCACTAATAATAACAGTACTACTACGACTACGAATAATATATGAAGCATTAAGCAGTATAATACAACCACTGTACAATTCCAATTTACAAGGGAGCATGATCAATGCTAGGCTACTTGTTTTTGACTAGGTTTCTATTTCCAAAAACAGAAAGAAGATACTGCACAGTTCACTCGAGCAGCATTTGCTGATTACAGCCCTAACATTGCTCTGATTGGTAATTCTCCTCAGAACGCCCCCACTCCATAAGCGATATCAATCGTTCTCAGAGTTGTCAGTTAAGGTACCGTCACAGGAAATAGATTTTCCGGGAGCTGCCAAATACTTGGAAAGAGAGCGCTGTCAGTACTTCTGTTTTTTTTTTTTTTTTTTTTTTTTAAATTAATTTATTTTTATTTCGAATACCTTGCATGTGAGTTACATAAATGTTAATATTAATACAATGTCTGGATATATCATGCAATGTGACACTAACAGTAATAACTTTCTTATGCGCGTGATCATTCCTCTGAATTGTTATTTCTGGAATTGTTATTAAATATAACTTTTTGCAGTTTCTGTAATTGTAAATAGCGTGTTATTATTGTTTGTTCACGTTTTCATATACGTTACAACTAGAATTTAATCGATCAGTATTTTGAACTTGACTAAGATATTGTTGAAATCACTTACAGTTTCGTTTTATAAACTTCTCTGTTTCTTGGGGTAGGCGAACGTTGTGAAAATGCCATTGATTTATTTATGCACCAAGCATAAACGCTGTATTTAGTCTTTGATATCTGACAACTATGTCAGCAACAAATTATTTGGTGATGGGTCTATATACTAGGAATACAAGTTTGATCATCAAAAAATAATGTGTTTGACAATAGTTTTTATTTTCATGCCTCATCTAATGTAACAAATGTTAGCCAACATCTTTTTGGAATTACCCTAGTGCTGCAACTAAAACTTAAGAAAGAATTGGTCTTTGAATTGCTGTATTAAACGTGCCACAACCTTCATTTAGGCATGGACAGTACTAATAGTTTCTTTTTTCTTTTTTCTTTTTGACAGTATTTTATGTTTTAAAGCTGCTGTTATGCCACCTAAAAAAAACCTGCTTCCTCAGTCATTCCCAGAAGGACTGATTGTAACTGACACACAAAAAAAAACATGGAGACTGGGAAAAATAATTGGTCAAGGTGGATTTGGGTTGATACATGGATTAATATCCATTATAATGATTTGAATCGCGTCACGGTCTGTGCGCTAATACGAAGAGACTGGTGTAACCAACCTAATGTAACATGTCATATTTTACCTACCAAAATGTGATGTGTTATTATATAATATATATATAGGTTATATATATATATATATATATATATATATATATATATATATATATATATATATATTATATATATATATATATTAGGGTTGGTGCAGCGATGAAGATTCTCTTGGCCGATACCAATAGGAGGCTGTGTGGTCCAGTGGTTAAAGAAAAGGGCTTGTAACCAGGAGGTCCCTGGTTTAAATCCCAGCTCACTCACTGTGTGACCCTGAACAAGTCACTTAACCTCCTTATGCTCGGTCTTTCGGGTGAGACATTGTTGTAAGTGACTCTACAGCTAATGCATAGTTCACACACCCTAGTCTCTGTAAGTTACCTTGGATAACAGTGTCTGCTAAATAAATGATACCGATAATAATAGACAGTGCAGGTAAGCTATTGTAAACCACTATACTAAGACATGGGTCCTATATTTAAACAATTTTATAATTATAAATTTATAATTTTAAAAATGAACAGATATCATTTACAGTTTTTGTGTTTATGACAAAAATGAACAGATATTGTTTACTTGTAGCATTTACTTCAGAAAATGAATACAATAACATAGTATTATGTTGTTTTCACACAAAAATAACATTTTTATAATGTCTACCTATACTGTCGAAATGAAAAATGTAGCCTACTCAATGTCAACTACAGTAACTTTAGTTAAATTGTTAAATACGCTGCAGTGTGTGTGTGTGTGTGTGTGTGTGTGTGTATATATATATATATATATATATATATATATATATATATATATATATATATACATATACATATATATATATATATATACATACATATATACAGTACCTTGCAAAAGTATTCAGACCCCTGACCAATTCTCTCATATTACTGAATTACAAGTGGTACACTGAAATTTCGTTCTGTTCGATATTTTATTTTAAAACACTTAAACTCAAAATCAATTATTGTAAGGTGACATTGCTTTTATGTTGGGAAATATTTTTAAGAAAAATAAAAAAATGAAATATCTTGCTTGCATAAGTATTCAACCCCCACACATTAATATTTGGTAGAGCCACCTTTTGCTGCAATAACAGCTTTAAGTCTTTTTTTTTAAGTTTTTATCCAGAAAATGTGACAGCAACTTTAATGGTTTACAGGTGGAGGCCAATGGTAAGGTAATTGTGTCCTTGTTAGGGCAATTTCTTTCATCGGTGCAAACTGGGAGCTTGCACAGCAGAGGGGTTGAATACTTATGCAAGCAAAATATTTCAGTTTTTTATTTTTCTTAAAAATATTTCCCCAACATAAAACCAATGTCACCTTACAACAGTTGATTCTGAGTTTAAGTGTTTAAAAATAAAATATCAAACAGAACGAAATTTCAATGTACCATTTGTAATTCAGTAATATGAGAGAATTGGTCAGGGGTCTGAATACTTTTGCAAGCCACTGTGTGTGTGTGTGTGTGTGTGTATATATATATATATATATATATATATATATATATATATATATATATATATATATATATATATATATATATATATATATATATATATACATACACATACACACATAGGCAGATAACTTTTTTGAAAACTATAAGAAGGGTTCAATTGAAAAATACAGTACAGCTTTAGGACAAGCACTAATTTTCTTTTCAGTCAAACTTCGTGAAGAGGACTCATTCTGAGAATACCCGTGCAGATAGATGGGTTGAATTGAACTCTGTAATGCAGTAATTTCTAGGAGAGTTCTTCTAGTTTAACTACATTCAAAACTAAAAAATACCGCATTAGGGGGAAAAAACAAACAAACAAAAAAAAACGTTGGCTTTTACTTGTAAAACAACTTTTCTTAGCTAAACCTGTTTGTTTTTCCCCTCATTAACATTAACAAACGGTGTCATTAAAAACAGCATGGGGGCCAGTGTGGTTGTTTTTTTAGGTGTGTTTGTTATAGCCCAGTCATCTGAAAGATGAAAGTAATTAAAGAAGGAGCATAGTCACATCCAGCTGCTTGTCTCTCAGCACATGTATCATTTGCATTGTGACGTGACATTGTATTATCCTTTTTAGATTCCACATTTTTCCTATCCAAATACGAAAAAAATGAAGATAACTTTGACATGCAGAACCAATGCATGCCTGAGGATGTTTTCAATTTCAATATTAACACATTATCAGCAGTGCATTGTGAAAAGCTTGAGAAGGAGTTTCAAATTATTTCAGTTTATTTTTGGTTAATGCATTTCTTTTTTTTTTATTTTTCTGTCAGCTTCCAACAATACTAGTGCACCTGTTGCAGAGGATGCAGCTTTTGTTGTTAAAGTAGTAAGTATGAGATGGCGTTTTCTTTTTAATTTCTTATTTCTGATTTTATAATGGTTGTTTGTCCACAGCCATGTAAAGTACATTAAAGTACTTCTGTACCATTTACTGTAAAGTTGAACTTCTTTATACTTTTCTGTTGTCAAATAAAATAATGTGCCTCTTATGCCTGAAGTAATTGATGTATGTTTAATGTAGGTGAGTGACTTTTCTTTAAGGGGGTTACACTAGTTATAAATAACAAGATACAGCAGTACACAATTACAGACAGGTGAATCCAGTGGAATGGCCTATTGCTGACTATACAATGCTACAGTACCTTGTTTCATATAACCCTGTATTAAATAGCACCATTGAATATATTGTTAGGGGCCTCACTTATGTTATAAATGCATTTTATGGGAGGGCGCCTGTTCAAGTTAAATTGAAATTGTACAATGGAGATATCTTTTAAGTTTTGGTTTGAATATGTATGCCGTCTTCTCAGAAATGTGGGTAGTAAAAAAATCTAAACGTAAAAGCCTGCTTATTTTCAATAGGAATACTCTGAAAATGGCTCTTTGTTCAGTGAACTGAAATTTTACCAGAGAGCTGCAAAACAGGAGTGCAGTAAGTACTACAATTCTGGATATTTTTTACACGGTATTATATTGTACCTTTTCTTTTTCCTGGGTTTGATTTCTATTGGCAGAAAGCAGTAGGCCTCAATCATTAGCAATAATAAGAGTGGTTGTTGATTGCCAGCAGGTCTTAAGAGTGAAGTTATATTACCAGATGAGGTGGCCCACTTGGGACAGAAAATATACTGTACCCACAATAAGAGCATTATCAATATGAAGTGGCTTACAATCGAAACTGCTTCTGCCAGTCAAATTAATAAGCCAAAATAAAGTAAGCCTTTTAGGTCATTATTGTAGTCATCACTCATTTTATCCTGTAGAGAATGGCTACATTAAAAATGGTCAAGCAGGGAAATTTCTGTTTATCTTGCCTGCTGTCACTGAAAAAATATGCAAAACTCACACATGACTTTATTCTACTGCTTTTCATAACAGTTAATGTGATGCGCTATAGACACATACATAACTTTAGTACTGTACTGATAGATCAGCATGTATACAGTATAGGTGAAAGAACACCAACACACACACACACACACACACACACACACACACACATATATATATATATATATACATACATACATACAGTGAAACTCCAATACGACGTACTGCCTTGGGATAGTAAAAACAGTGTGTTATAACTGAGGTATGTAATAACCAATACATACACATACCCGACAAATCAGCACAAAAATCAAAACCTAGTACAATATTAATTAATGTATATATAAAATGCATGTAGTATAAAGGTTTATTACAGAAGAAATAATATAAAACAATGTAACTAGTACTGTACATTACTGTACAGTTTGTAACATTCTGTATTTTTATTATTTAATACAGTAATTCTATGTTACCTTGGATAAAGGTGGTCAGCTAAATGAATTATAAAAAATAACAAACATGTAATATACTGAATAACTGGACTGTAATTAGTACAGTAATAATACAGTACAGTAATAATACATTATAGAAATAATAAAACTGATAATAAAAATAATATACAAGTCAATAAACATTACCATACAAACTGTCAGTTCAGGTACAGAACAGTAATCATTGCCTGTATGCTATTTTAAGTCTTTTAGGCCCTGGCCACATTAGCGTTTTAGAACAGAGTTATCAGCAAGTTAAAGGTCTTTATTTAAATTAAATTAAAGAACGTCTTATCCGCCCCAGATTTTCCCTTTGTGCAAATGCCCATCTAATTCTGCTCCTGTGTTCAATGAAAATAAACAACATTTACGAGGGGGAAAAAAAGAAAGAAGAACGTGTATACATTACATTGGTTTCTGGGATACAGTCATCCTGCAAAGTGTTTTTTTCAACTAACCCGGTTACATTACGGCAATCTGGATGCTCTAACACTGTTTTGCTAGGGTTCAGGTAAATCGGTTTTGAACTTGGTTGTCAATTTTTTTGCTCTAATGTGGGCAGGGCCTTAGACGACTGCCTCAGCGACTGCTGCTTTTTAAACTTGAGCTCTTTGACAACATAATTCTGACTGTGTTCACCCTTTTAAAATTTCTCTAATAATGTACAGTTTGTCATTAACTGAAATTGACAATCATTTAGCACTGGCCATGATAATAATGCATAAATTACAGTAATTAAGAGCAAGGTCAAGTTCAAACAGCAAGAAGTTGGCCTACGAGTATGCAATATGCGCAGCACAGACCACTGCATATCAGTGTGTGTGTGTGTGTGTGTGTGTGTGTGTGTGTGTGTGTGTGTGTGTGTGTGTGTGTGTGTGTGTGTGTGTATATATATATATATATATATATATATATATATATATATATATATATATATTTTTTATTTTATTTTATTTTAACTGTATCGGGATATAAACCGAAAGTATTGACCCTCCTTGGCATTTTTCCTATTTTGTTGCCTTCCAACCTGGAATTAAAATTGAATTTTTGGGGGTTTATATCATTTGATTTACACAACATGCCAACCACTTAGATGCAAAATATTTTTTATTGTGAAACAAACAAGAAATAAGACAAAAAAACAGAAAACTTGAGCGTGCATAAGTATTCACCCCCCCCAAAGTCAATACTTTGTAGAGCCACCTTTTGCAGCAATTACAGCTGCAGGTCTCTTGGGGTATGTATCTATAAGCTTGGCACATCTAGCCACTGGGATTTTTGCCCATTGTTCAAGGCAAAACTGCTCCAGCTCCTTCAATTTGGATGGGTTCCGCTGGTGTACAGCAATCTTTAAGTCATACCACAGATTCTCAGTTGGATTGAGGTCTGGGCTTTGACTAGGAGACATTTAAATGTTTCCCCTTAAACCACTCGAGTGTTGCTTTAGCAGTATGCTTAGGGTCATTGTCCTGCTGGAAGGTGAACCTCCGTCCCAGTCTCAAATCTCTGGAAGACTGAAACAGGTTTCCCTCAAGAATTTCCCTGTATTTAGCGCCATCCATCATTCCTTCAATTCTGACCAGTTTCCCAGTCCCTGCCGATGAAAAGCATCCCCACAGCATGATGCTGCCACCACCATGCTTCACTGTGGGGATGGTGTTCTCTGGGTGATAAGAGGTGTTGGGTTTGCGCCAGACATAGCATTTTCCTTGATGGCCAAAAAGCTCAGTTTTAGTCTCATTTGAACAGAGTACCTTCTTCCATATGTTTGGGGAGTCTCCCACATGCCTTTTGGCGAACACCAAACGTGTTTGCTTATTTTTTTCTTTAAGCAGTGGCTTTTTTCTGGCCACTTCTTTCGTAAAGCCCAGCTCTGTGGAGTGTACGGCTTAAAGTGGTCCTATGGACAAATACTCCAATCTTTGAGGTGGAGCTTTGCAGCTCCTTCAGGGTTATCTTTGGTCTCTTTGTTGCCTCCCTGATTAATGCCCTCCTTGCCTGGTCCGTGAGTTTTGGTGGGCGGCCCTCTCTTGCCAGGTTTGTTGTGGTGCCATATTCTTTCCATTTTTTAATAATGGCTTTAATGGTGCTCCGTGGGATGTTCAAAGTTTCGGATATTTTTTTATAACCCAACCCTGATCTGTACTTCTCCACAACTTTGTCCCTGACCTGTTTGGAGAGCTCCTTGGTCTTCATGGTGCCGCTTGCTTGGTGGTGCCCCTTGCTTAGTGGTGTTGCAGACTCTGGGGCCTTTCAGAACATGTGTATATGTACTGAGATCATGTGACAGATCATGTGACACTTAGATTGCACACAGGTGGACTTTATTTAACTCATTTTGTGACTTCTGAAGGTAACGTTGCACCAGATCTTATTTAGAGGCTTAATAGCAAAGGGGGTGAATACATATGCACGCACCACTTTTCCGTTATTTATTTTTTAGAATTTTTTGAAACAAGTTATTTTTTTCATTTCACTTCACCAATTTGGACTATTTTGTGTATGTCCATTACATGAAATCCAAATAAAAATCCATTTTAATTCCAGGTTGTAAGGCAACAAAATAGGAAAAATGCCAAGGGAGGGTCAATACTTTCGCAAGGCACTGTATTCTATGATTCTGTCAATAATGTTTAATTACAGACTGTTTCCAGTAAACATTAACCGCTTGAGTGGTATGTTGTTTTAACCTCTGACCATATCACACAAGTTGTTGAGTGTGTCATAATCTTGGAGTATATGGAGGCGCCCAATTTATCTTTCTGTCGCTTTTACAGTGTCTAGATTTTGTCTGTAACACATGGAATGCCCTTAAATGCAGAAACATATAAAGATAAACAAGCTTATCAATGCAGTGGGCATCTGTATATTCACAACCTTCAATTCACATGTTTCTTGTCTAGTTGTGACAAAAGTTATCATCATTGGTAGATGCATTTTTCTGTGCTGCTATCCAAGTACAGAATCATATGTCACATATTTATGGTGACTGGTTGGCAGTTGAGACTATAAAGAAAAATACCCAAAACAGTTAATTACGGTAAACAAGGTTTGAAACAGCAGTTTGATTCCAATTCATTTTGTGTAAACATAGACGTGAGCTTTTGATTTTGGCTAAAATATAGTTGTGCCAGTTCTTGGTCAATTTATTGTGAATGGAAACACATGATGGTCTTTAACTCTTACTCGTGTGTAAATTCTTTTTTTTTAGTAGGTTTTTTTTTTTTTTTTTTTTTTTTTTAATTTAAATCCCATTTATAAAAAAAAAAAAAAAAAAAAAAAAAACTGCCTGTAAAAACAGGTGCTTTTTATTTATTTTATTTTTTAAATGTGTATTCCTAGTAAAGGCATTGTGGTTTTTAGCCTCATGTTTACAATACTTTAAAAATAACTTTTTGCAGTAAAGAAATGGATGAAAAACAAAAAATTACCATTTCTGGGTATTCCTTGCTACTGGGGATCTGGTTTAGCTGAATTTCAAGGAAAAAGGTAAGCATACAGTCTTTGAAGATTAAGCATTTATATCAACAAAATAAAAATACAACTAAGTCAATAACAAAACACATTTGTATTTGTGTTGTCAATAAATGCACTAATAGCTAAAGTAGGTTCATACTTATCAATGTTATGAAATGCTAATTTACAGAAAATGTCCCCTTTTTGTAACCACAACCCCCTCCCCACCCCCACATTGTTTATAAAAAAAATGTGCATATTACATATCCTTTTCTGTATCTCTGGCCTCTTTTTCACTTCCTCACCTGCTATGTTGCAATAAAAATGTTAACTTGAAATTGTTCTAATAAATCTTTTTTTTAAGCCTTGTACACTCCCATAACAAAATATTAGGGAAAACCTCTTGTGCCGTGGTCAAAAACAGATTTCAGACAGGATATAAAAAAGATTAGCAGCTGAGCGACCTGGGGACCCTATCTGTTACAAAGTATGACCACGTGGCGTGCAGGGTGAGTCATGCAGTCAGGGGAGCTGGGGATTACACAGTGACTGTTGCATTGGCTTTGGTGTTTATGCGGGTCAGGGAGGCAAAATCAGCAGGAACTGTTTCTCCTTACCGTGCTACAGCAGGCCCTACTGACTAGTTGAGCTCAAACAGACACCTGCAGGCTGGCCTTTTTCTTCCAGGGCTTGGTAGCTCACCAACATTTGCTGTAGCGCTCCGGGGTGTAGAGGCAATTGGCTTGGTCTTGGGAATTACTATACAGTACACCCTCGCTATAACCAACCTGCTGGGGTCCAAGCCTTTTGTTCGTTATAGCGAAAGGAAAGTCAAAATGAAGGATAAACTGTTGGAGTAAGTTAATGAGATGAGATTGTAAATAAAAGTAGAATTACATGTACCTGTTAGTTTCATGTATGCAGTATTTTGCCTTTGCTTTATCCAATTAAAACACAGTACAAAAAAAAGCACAAGTCCCGAATTAAAGCTGAACTTTTATTCAAAATCAGTGTGGCGTGAATTGTTTCAAAGTGCACCAAATCTTAATCCAACATGCAAGAAGCCCAAACTGAGCTTTTAATCCAAATCAGCCCGACATGAAAAGCTAATCAGGTCTTCAATATTTTTATTTATTGTATTTTATTTATTTATTTTTAAATCAATTTTGCTTTGCCGCATGGTTGCTGAACAAGCCAAAAAACTAGTGCTTTTTTTTGACAACCTATATTCACAACAGAGATATGTGTACATTACTACTTTTTTCAATATAGTGTCCAGCTTTGTTGCAACATTAAATTATTTTAATTTCAGAGGCATAGTTACACAGGGTGCGCTTCTTGTTAAGACTAAAGAGTTGACTTCACTGCGGAGGTGGCATCCTGTGCGTTCAGACTGTGGTGTTGAAAGTGAGTGCATATTGTAACAAAAATCTGGAACGCTATAAGAATGAGCCTTCAGTCGATTCAGGGCCAAACTTGATCTTATTACAGTAATAAATGATCAACTAACAATTAACAGGTCACTGTGGGCCACGACCTACACCGCTAAAACAAATTTATTTTTTAATGGAATCTCTGGGTGGAACTGTTTTGTCTCTGTTTGTTTGCTTCTCTCTCCGCTTCACAACAACAACAAACACTCCCCGTCACCGGTCTTTAGCCCAATTTGGTCCCGCCTTGTCCCACTCCACGGCCAGTCTCCAGCAGCTCCTGTGGTCTGTGCCTAACACCCATAGGCTGTTCTACCAATGTGAAACACAGCCCCTCCTACTCAGACCTCACATGCGTTACAATATTATCTTTTTTTTAAATTTTATTATTTTTTAAATTTGGGGTCCAGCGGCCAGGTTCGTTATAATGAAGGGCGTTATAGCAAAGGCCGTATTGCCTTGACTGATTGCAATATCTCATGACATTACAACGTTCCAATGTTCAAAACGGCTCCCCACAAGACCAGAAAGAGCGTTTGTATTTTTATTTTGTATGATTTATTTTTCGGTCTTGTAGCTGCTTCCATTACTCTCAATTACTACCACATTTGTATTTAATCAGGGTCATGCATTGCTTATCTAAGATGGAATACTTTCAGTATTCTTGATTTCCAAAAGGGCACAGCAGATTTGATATGGGATTTTGTTTTTTTTATGATAAGGTACAGATTCATGGTGATGGACAGATTGGGCCGTGATTTACAAAAACTGTTTGAAGGAAATGGAAAGAAATTTAAATGGAAAACTGTTATGCAGTTAGGCGTCCAAATGGTGAGTGAACAGTGCGAGTACAGGTTTTGTATATTATATCTTACCAGAGACCAGTTTTTTAATATATATCTAGGGAAGTCTTGTGTTCTGTTGTTTAGATATTTTGACTTGAACTATTCGTCTTGTGGTAATTGTTTAAAATTGTCACCTACAACATAAGTTGCCAGAAAAGTTGCCCAAAATGGACTTTACGGACTGCATGTCGTGTAAAATTTAACCGTTTGAATCTCAGGTTATAGAAAAGGTGCTCTTTCCGTATACAGTACAATGGCAGCAGTTTTTACATAATGAATATTACAGTGTGTGAACAGTGCAGTTGTATTGAATGTAGCTTGAGGACTTGCTTCATAAATTTGAATGAAACCTGCTGGTTACGTTAACATATTGAATTACATACCACTTTGTAGTTTTCCATATACTTAAAACGAAAAACTGACAAATTGAATGTGACGTTTCAAAATCTAACATGAAATATTGCACTACTATTATGGCTTTTGCAATATCATTTTGTATTTTTTCTTTGATTTATATGATGTTAAATAAAATGTCTAAATTATGTTCATATCTTTTTTTTAAATTATGTCTCCGACACTTTTTATTGTTTATTAGCTGGATGTTTTGGAATACATTCATGAAAATGAATACATACATGGAGATATTAAAGCAGCAAATCTACTACTTTGCTACAAAGATCCAAGCAAGGTATGCAAACTTTCTTATACCTGTAATCGCTTTCAAAGATGCTTATAAAGATACAATGTAAATTGCTAGCTGTACCTTTGTAACTTTGTAACTTTGGTGCAATTTTTTATTTAATTTTTAATTTATAAAAACTTATATGCCAAAACATAAGGAACATTTCACCTGATGTAATGTGATTGTGTGTTGTGTTCATGTGACTTTTTGTGGCAGTAATTTAACAGAGTGGCCACCTCTGCACATCTCACTTGTCCCCCGTGAATGGTCACAAGTTCCTCTTCTAAGTTGTGTAGTAGACCTGGTTTAAGAAAAAAGTATTTGGACTTAGCAACTCTTACATGTTGTCTCAAAAAAGAATACTTCCTGCGATTAATTACAATATACTTATCATAAACACCACATGGTGCTGGAAGGTGTAACAAAGGATGCTATTCCATTCAGTTAATATTATTTTACACACATTGGTTCAGAGAATTTGGCAGATGATGGTGACGATGAATGTGCTCTTCAAGGTCATCCCAAACATACACGGTGCTAGCACAGTGGATGAGAACATCACCTTCAGGGTACAGGAGCAGCATTGTTGGCTGCAGTTGATCTACAGTAATGCTTGAATAAACAATGGTAGCTTTGTTGTACTGCAGGGACCACATGTCACATCACATGATCAACAATATTTGCATCTATTTCAGGATGTTGCCAAATTGAGTTGGGTTGAATGGTGATTTTTCTTGCAGGTTTTTCTGGCAGATTATGGTTTGTCATATAGATACTCTCCAAATGGAACCCTGAAAGAATATAAAGAGAATCCAAAGACACGCCATAATGGGACAATTGAATACACAAGCATCGATGCTCACAAAGGTGTAGGTAGGTATTTTCTTTTTAAATATCTATTTTAACTACACATAAATATATTGGTGTTTTTTTTTATTTTTTATAATCATTGATAGTTTTATGTTTAAAAGCACAGCTGTAGCTTGATATTCAGTACAGGAAAATGCACTTGTTTTTGCCTGAACTTACTTTGGGGGTACCATGCAGTATGTGAACATGGGAGATGTTATGTTTTATGATTGTGCCTGTTAAAACATTAATAACTAATCCTGTTTTTTTTCATGCTTTTCCCCTTGTTTTTCTAATTGATGGGCTGCTTCAGTTTTCTGATTTGATACATTTAGCAACATGAGTACCTTGTTAAGGGTGTTTGGTAAATGTTGGGTGTTTTGTATGCTTATGTTTGTCTCTTGCACTTAATGATAGAACAGCTACACATGTAAAAGCTTTGCTGAAAACTGTTACTATCCCCCTAGAGAATAAAACTAATAAAAGGCTTAGGAAAAAGCATTTGAGGCCTTTGTCGCTAACTGGGTATCGAGTGTTAATTTTCTTAAAAATCTATCTGATGGCCTTTCATATCTCTTATTTAAACTCACTTTGATGGTATTGGAAACACATTTTCAGGCAAATTACATACATAGTCTTTTTTATTGGATATCGATCCCTCTGCCTTGTGTTCCAAGTCAGGCTTAATTCGACAATTCCCTAATTAGTTAAAGTCATAACCTGTGTCTTGTATTCATTTACCATTAATTAAACCGTTGATGTTTATTAGACTGCAGCTCAAAGTCGATACTAGACCAAAAACATCTATAGACAGTGTGGGAGCTCAATATTGAGAATATGTAACATAACATCCCACTAACAGCTGAGTTGTTCACAATCAATATGGGTAATACAATACAACAGTACTAGTTACAATGTCAGCAGCTGAGAAAAAAGTCAATTCTAATGTTATGTTAGAGAATTGTTTTTTGATTGCTAAAGAAAGTGTTGCCTGTGTTATTGACACAAAGTCATTCTTTTAAGACAACAGAATAACATCTTTGTGTTTCATAAGGAAATGTGTGTCCGACTGTTGCCCCTGTATTCAAGATCAAACTAAGTGGCCCTCACCAACTCATAAATAATAATCATTTAAGAACACTTTTTTTTCTCTTGGTCTGGCTTAAGACAAAAAATGGTTGATTGTAATATTGCACACAATTGTAGCACAGCTGTGAAAAACAGTGTCATGTGTTTCCTCCCCTTCTGTGCAAGTGTGCATAATAACCTCCTGATTATTTCACTGGCAGGAGGTCATCGCATTCAATAGCTGCACTACTTATATGTCCTTGATTAACATTCCTGAGTTTAACATTAGCTTGAGTTACCGTGGAATGGAAATCTATCCCCAGTGAAAGTATCCTGAAACAGATCTTTCCCTGGAGGTCTGTCATTACTACTTACTTGTGTGGGTTTTTATGGTTGCTAAGGCAACAGTTTGGACAATGGAATACCTGAATCATATTTATCTACTTTTTTTTTTTGTTTGAAGGCATGGCTTATGTTTTCTAAACTTTAACATGTTTTGTTTTATTTATTTATTTAATTAAACAGTTGTTATTACAGTACAGTTATGGCCTAAAGTCAGAAGCTAAGCAAGGCTGGGCCTGGTCACTACTTGAATGGGTGAAATGGGTTGCCGCAGGAAATAGTATTGGTGGCTCAGTACGGCCACTCATCTTTCTGGAGCACTGTTCTGTCAATATATAACCCTCACCAAACAATTACACTTAGCAGAGCTTGAAACTCACATTAGCCCTACACCAAGTTTTGGATTGTAGAATGTCTTTTGTTTAGGTCCTTGATAAATCTGCTCTGAACTGATTACACTGATTAAGACATGCGAGTCTGTAGGTTTACTAATAGGGCTAGTGTGAGTTTGAAGCGCTGACTTGGTAGACTAACTGTTTAAAAGTAGCTATGTGGACTACCATAACATGTTATAAAAGTGTTTTATATTGTGGTATGCACAATGTACAATATCAGATTATAATTAGGATTCAGAAACCTGCTTAAAAAAACAGCAGCTATAAGACACTGTGCAGTAATATATTCCCCAACTAAGAAGTTGTGGAAATTGCAGGTTTGTAAAATGCTCAAATTCTTTGTTACATTTAATATTTCAAAGAAATGTTAGCAAATCCTTGTCATGCAGGTTGATAAATACTGAGAATTGTTTTATGTCCGAGGTATTTTTCAACTCGTAGTTAGTGGTGCTTAAAAATAATGTTTAGATCAATGCATGCTATAGATTCCACCTGAATTTTCTGTTGCTGAAGCACACAGTCGATATGTAATTTCTCTTGAGATATTCTGCAGTTACAGTATTGAGTTAGTAAAATACTCCAGACCTGCCTGAAATCGGTTTTAATTAACCATTATTGATGAACTCAAGTTACATTTTACTGAGTGGGGTGCATTATTAAATGATGTTATGCAGGGTTTTTAAGTGGAAGGATACTTGCAGTAATAAGTTTGACTCTATCTGCAGTCTGCACTAGGGTATTAAATTGGGCAATATATAAAAATAAACTTATAACTCCATGGATGATTATGATGAAATATGTAAATGATGACCTCTTTAACTTTTTCCGTGGTACTGCTTGAAAGTCGGCAGACATCATCATGTTTTCTAGTGCAGAACAAAATAAGTTCCATGGTGACATCACGATTTATTGTGAAGTATGCTTGGCTCCAACATTTATAAAAGACCTCTAGTGATCCCATAACACACGTGCATGCAGAACTTTTCTACATTAGGTGGGTCACAAAAACAATGATTTTGATCCTTTTTTCCATTAGGCATTTAGACTGAGTGCAATACAGAGCAGGATTTGAAACTTTAAATGAAATCACCATCAGGGCTTTATTTGTCATTTTCAGTCATAGGCTCTGTCTGTTTACATCTCTTGTAAAATGCTGATGTTCATGATGTAATTTTATGTAAGCAACAGAGACTAGCCATTTTTTGAGTCTGGTTAGAGGTTCACCATTTATTTTAATTTATTTTTGCAACACACTGCTCAAAACCTGACAAATATGTAATGGTAAAAGTAAAAGTCTGGTTAATCTTAAAGAGTAAGTAGCGGGGTTCCGAAAAATATAGCATTATACGTCCCCACGTGTTGCTGCAACGTACCTGACAACTTTTTACACTTATAACTTTCAAGTCTGTTTCAAAGCTCTTTTCAAAATGGCCGCTCTAGTGCACCTAGGGGGTGATGTAAGGATATGCACAAAGTGATTTGCGGGTTCAAAACCCCCATAGTACTGCTGTAAGTCGTGTTTCGTAGCCGTAAAGTCTGATTTTGCTGGCAGCAAAAAATATGGCATAGGTAAAGAGTGGTGTTCCAAAAAATGGAGTTGTCATTTTTTTAATGTCATAATGCCAGCAAATTTGTTTGACTTACTGTTTTTTGATTGGATAATATGTTTGTTGGATGGAGTAGATGGATTCTTCAAAAACTGACGTTAGACACATTCTTCCAAATTTTAGTTTTGCAAAAAAATCCACACATATAGGTAGTAGGGGTTCACAGGTTTGTGTCATGAACTGATATTTTTCTTGATGATACGATTATAGCTAGTTTTTTTTTTTTTCTTAAGTCAAATTAGTCCCCTGTGAAAAGCATGGCAATTTTTAACAAATTCTGCACCAGGGCTCTGATTTCTGCAACAGAAATTCTTGAATTCTGCTATAGCCTTTTAAAATCTAAATATAGGCAATCCTCGACTTACGACGCTTTGATTTACGATGCACAGCACTTACAACTCTTTTGCATTATTACTCTGCTTCGACTTTACGATATCAATACGGCATTTACGACACAACGAAACACGAGCCGTGCGTCATGTGCTCAAGCTCGGTGTCTGAACCGCAGTACCTGCCATGGTCGTCCTGACTCAGTCTAGAGTTTTTTTCATGCTTGTAAGTGTATTTTTTTAGAATTTATTTGCGCTTAACAATAACTGATAAGAGCAATGGACTCATAACAAAACCTCAGCTGTGAACTCTGTCACATGATGAGGGGCTTAACTTCAGGCGGTCGTAGTTCGGGCTAGAAGTACCGCATACACACACTGATTACGTCATTGGAAAACCCCTGGTCTGTACTTTTAAACAAGCCAGGTAGGTGTCTGAGTAATATGTGTGTACTCACCGGGCTGAGTGTAAATATTTAAAGAAATATTTGCATGAGTACAATTTAACGGGTAATTTTTGTAAAACAATATTATCTGGCTGAAGAGTTAGGAACGTAACCCCAATTTATAACATTGTTCCTATGGGAAAATTGCTTCAACTTGGGATGCTTCGGCTTGCAACGTGACTTTTAGGAACCAATTGTGTTGTAAGTGCGATGATTGCCTGTACATTTCTTTGTTCATTTGTATCTTTATAGGGCTTCTAAGGTTTCTAAATTAATCACAGTGTGTCACTGACAGCAGGGAGATAAGTTACAAAAAATACTGGCCTGGTCATGCAGAAGGTAGCATTCACTTACAGTATCTGGTTTAAAATGAATATCCATTTATTTATTTTTTTAAACCTGTCAGATTCCAATCTTTTTGCAAACTGATAAAAATACCTTTTTTTCCTAAACATTTGTTTCCAAAAACTGTGCAATTGTATAGATGTTTTTTATTTATTTTTATTTTTTTATTAATCAGAAAACAACAAAAGAAAAGCAGGTTGTAAATCGTATTTGTCCAAAACCTGTTTTATTGTAAAATGTAATTTTGGCTTGCGGTCTTTTTGTGTTTGACCTGCTGTGATAGTTTTGTATTGAAGGTTTAAAGATTTGAACCCATGACCCCAGATCCCACTGTGCTGCTATCGCACTGGGTTTGATTACTGCTTTTACGACCTGAATTGTTTTTTACGCTCTTTAGATCTTTCCAGTTGTCTCGCTTGTTTATTTTCCAACTTCGTGCTGTCAGCTTCTCTTACTTTTATTAGGGGAAGTATTCTTAAGTGGAAGTTGCTCTTTCCTACTGTAACTGCTGTTCCAGTTTTACAGTGACAGTGTGGCAGGGATGGGGTTAATTCTATCTGCCAGAATTCACATGGAGAATGTGGCTGGGGCCTTGATTTGAATAATTGATTATCAATCAAGCCCCTGTCACATGCTATATAAAGGGAACAAGATCCTTTGTTTGGGAGAGGAGGTTTGGATAAGTCAGTGAAGGCGAATGGCTAGCCTGATGGTGAAAGAGTGGCTTTGTGGTGCCTTACTTGTTTTGTTTAACCCTTTATTTTGGCCCTTGTTTATTTGTTATTGTGTTTTTGTTATTTGTAAATAAACAGCAGATTTCTGCTTCCAACCCTTCAACAGCCTTGGCTGTGATGCTGTCCTCACAGGCAGCTGTAGGAGTGTCCTCACAGGCAGCTGTAGGAGTGTCCTCGCAGGCAGCTGTAGGAGTGTCCTCGCAGGCAGCTGTAGGAGTGTCCTCACAGGCAGCTGTAGGAGTGTCCTCACAGGCAGCTGTAGGAGTGTCCTCACAGGCAGCTGTAGGAGTGTCCTCACAGACCGCTGTAGGAGTGTCCTCACAGACAAAGTCGTTCATGTTCATGTTGCTAAAGTCCCTTAAATCTGTGCTGATACCATTCCAGGGCAAATAGGTCTCTAGAGGCTGCAGAAACATGCTGCAAAATCATGTTTTGGTTCTAGTTCTTGTTTATCTTCTCCAAAAAAAAAAGTTAATCCAAGACGGGTGTTAATACATTGAAAATATGGCTAACTGTATAGTGATCATGTTCCTGTAAAAAAAAAAAAAAAATAAAAAAAAAAAAAAAAATAAATATATATATATATATATATATATATATATATATATATATATATATATATATATATATATATATATATATATATATATATATATATATATAATTTTTTTTTTTTGTATAATTGCATTGGCTTTGAATGTTCAGTTCCTGGCCCCTTGTTTCCACAGAGCGTTATGTGGTAATCTGTTACAGTCCATTTGCCCCAACAGATTTCCTGGGGAGCAGTTAAAGAATAATCTGCTCTTGAAACAGAGACCTTGGTTGATATGGTTCCTACTGAGACCTCCAATCCCCAAAATGGAAAGAATGAACTTGTGAACACAGATGCATGGATGGA
The DNA here is from genome assembly GCF_017654505.1 of Polyodon spathula. NCBI lineage: Eukaryota > Metazoa > Chordata > Actinopteri > Acipenseriformes > Polyodontidae > Polyodon > Polyodon spathula. Next base: position 63,027,925 of record NC_054538.1, on the reverse strand, counting down.
GTCATTCCATAGTTAACAGGATTTTTATGGATGATGAAATTGCTATACAACAGTTTGTACAGCTATAGCCAAAATAATAGAAACAATTAAAAAAATGAAAATTATGTGAACTTAATTTAGATATTTTATTTAACATCATGTAATCAAAGAAACGACAAAATAATATTGCAACATTTTACTGGAAGCCATACCAGTAGTACGGTATTTCATGTTAGATTTTAAAATGTTACTTTTTTCAGTTTTTGTCAGTTTTTTGTTAAGTATATGAAAATATAATGCAAAACCTTTGCCATAGCTGTAGTTGAAAGTGTGTTTTTAATTTAATGTGGTAGCCAAGTCCCGTGTTAAGACACTGTACAGTGTGATGGTGTTCACAAATACAAAAAATAAACTGCACACATGGGATTTTAGAGCATTCTACTGGATTCTGAAACACTATTGTTACATTGGTAACTTATCTAATACAATACGGCCTTTGTCCAACTTAAAATGATGTATGGCCATATTTTGCTTTTTAAAAAACAAACATTTTCATAAACAAATTAAATAAATAGTTACTGTATTGAGGAAAACACGCCTTCTGCATAGCCTTTCTACTGCAATGTAGTGTATTGAAACAAGCTTAACTTAAAGCAAAGCAATTACATTGTTGGTTCTACACTAGATGGCAGTTTTGTAATATCTTCCAACTTTTTTACACTTGAGTGGTAGAACAGGAAAGGCCATCAGTGTTTAGTCTGTGCTTAGGGTCTCGGAATGGTCGATTCAGACCCCATGGACTTCCTGGAACATGTGTTAGTAATTTAGCAGCAGACATTTATTTCTTTGTTTTACTGCTTGGCTCTTTGAGAAAGTGTCGGAGCTGGTTTATGGGCTGTCTGGATCATGTCAGAGGCCACAGGGATCAAGTTCACATGACAAGCCAGACTAAGGAAGGATGAGGTTGGGGGAGGTAAGGAAACTGACCCTTTCTTTCAACTGCAACAAGTCACAAGTCTGTATGTGAACCGAGGCCAGAAAGTTGGGCGTTAAACTCCAGATACAGCTGAATAAACAAAACCTTGGCTTTTGCATATTTCATCAACAGGAGTTTAATCAAAGCCATTTTGTCTTGAACAGGTTCTAATCCTTCATCCTTTACTTTTTCCATGCTCTTAATCCCTCAGCACCTTCCAGAAGGGGTGACCTTGAAATCCTTGGCTACTGCTTACTTCATTGGATGTGTGGAAAGCTGTCCTGGGAGAAAGACCTGAAGAAGCCCTTGCTTGTCCAGGAAGCAAAAACAAAGTACATATGTATTACATTTATGTTATATGTGTCTGTGTGTTTATATATATATATATATATATATATATATATATATATATATATATATATATATATATATATATATATATATATATATATATATATACACACACACACTCACACACACAGTACCAGTCAAAAGTTTGAGTACACTTGCTGGAAACTAGTTTTTTTTCATAATTGAAAAATTTTACGTCATATACGTTTCTGTAAATACTTGAAAATGAAAACACACGTTACAAGATACAAAACATAAGGAGTATCAAAGCAATGTTCAAGAAAATTGAAAACTGTCTCTAAATCTTGGATTCCTCAAAATAGCCACCCTTTGCCTTAATAACAGCCTCACAAACACGAGGCATTCGGTTAACAAGTTTCAGCAGGAAATCACCCGACATGTCTTCCCAGCTCTTCTGCAGCAATTCCCAGAGATGTAGGGCACTTGTGGGTAGCTTTGCTTTGACTCTTCTGTACAGTTCGTCCCATGCAAGTTCTATGGGATTGAGGTCTGGAGACTGGGCAGGTCAGGTCATTAGGTTGAGTTGTCCTTCACTTTCCTTCTTCGCAAGATAGTTCTCGCACAACTTTGAGGTATGTTTCGGGTCATTATCTTGCTGAAGAATGAAGGGCTGCCCAACTAGCTGTAATCCTGATGGAATGGCATGCCTCTGAAGTATGCTATGATAGCCATGCTGGTTTAGCTTGCCATGGACTTGGTAAAGATCACCAACTCTGTCACCAGCAAAGCAACCCCAGACCATGACACTGCCTCCTCCATACTTGACAGTGGGAACCACACATGCAGAACTGATGCGCTCACCTTATATGCGTCTTACAAATACTTGGCGGTTGGACCCAAATATTTCAAATTTTGACTCATTGGTCCATAAGACCGACTTCCACTCGTCAAACGTCCAGTTTCTGTGTTTTTTGGCCCAGGCAAGTTTCTTACTCTTATTCTGCACTCTTAACAATGGTTTCTTTGCAGCAATTGTTCCAGTTAGGCCAGCTTCATGCAATCTCCTCTGAACAGCTGATGTTGAAACATCTGTACTTCTAGTAGCATTTAGCTGAGCTTGTATTTCAGGGGCAGTTAATCACCAGTTTCGCAGACTTGTGACTCGAATTAACTTGTTCTCTGATTCTGAGGTTACCCTTGGCCTGCCTGACCTTGTTCGGTCCTCATGAGTGCCGGTTTCTTCAACTCATCTGATGGTCTTGGCCACAGCAGTTATAGATACGTGCAAAGTTGTTGCGTTTTGTTTTAAAGATTGACCTTCATTTCTTAAAGTAATTACAGACTGTCTTTTTTCTTTGCTTAACTGAGCGTATTTTGCCATTTTCTGCTCCCTTACATTCAGGAATGACAAACTTGTGCCTATGCTACCTATATTTATAGTAATCATGGACTCTCACCTGTTAACAATAATTGGTGACAAAAGGTTAATTAGGTAACATCCTAGTTAACTCGGAGAACATCTAACAAAGACACTTTTGTACTTAGGCCAGTGTTCTAACACCGTGTTATACACATTTCAGACTTTTAACTGACTTGGGCTTCAGACTGAAATCCCCTTGCTTTGGGTGACCATTTCATTGAAATTGACAAGATTTACATTTTCATTTAAAAATAAATTTTTTGAATGCAATTCACTTATGATTATCAGCTTATATAAGTACACGTATCATATAATGAAATATTAAGTGTTTATAGACAAGTTTATCCAGTTAAAAGCATAGATAATCATGAAAAACCTGGTTTCAAGGTGTATGCAAACTTTTGACTGGTACTATAGAGAGAGAGAGAGAGAGAGAGAGAGAGAGAGAGAGAGAGAGAGAGAGAGAGAGAGAGAGAGAGAGAGAGAGAGAGAGAGAGAGAGAGAGAGAGAGAGAGAGAGAGAGAGAGAGAGAGAGAGAGAGAATGTAATTACTTACAGTGCAAACAATGTAATTACTTACAGTGCAAACAATGTAATTACTTTCCATGACACATTGCACACTTATTTAAAAGTAATTTAAGAGACACTTTTTAAATATGTACTAATTACCTACTATATATACATGAGGTGCTGTGTGCTTTTTGTTTCTGATTTAATCTTGACCATGAAATCTTTACTTTAAGTATACAGTGCCCATACCATGTACTGAATGCAATATGACCTTTATTGGTTGGTTGCAGGTACATTTATCGCCTATGATGCTAGTCATAGCATATTGTAACCCATTATTTGATCTGAACAAAGTGGGTAACTACCTCTCTTTTTTTCAGTGTCTTCAAAACTACATTTGAATTTTGGTTTCTACTATGTAAAATCTTCTTTTAGGCAAACCTGGTGCAGTTTGTATTTGTTTAATAGTTAATAGTTGTTTAATTATTGGCACCCTATAGTGGTCTAATGAGTACAATGTTGTACACCTATTGGTGAATTAACAGGTTGAACTTGCAGTCCACACAGGGTTGTGTGTCTCGTGAGATACCATCATATATTACAGTTACGCAATTCCACTTAGTAGACTTCGGTATTTGTTAGGTGTGTGCTAATACTTGTTAAGAAGTGTTTGGCGGCAGGTATGAAATAAATCAACTCACACCTAATGTGTTGATTTCAAAACAAGAAAAGCTGTCCTTCCCTGACCTTTACAACCAAGTATCAATCAATGGCAATTAACTTCCACACTGAGTGTTTAAAAAGTTGATTGAAAGCAGATTTTCCTCTCATTCAGGGAGCTGACATTGTTACTACTGTGCTGCCATACCAAGGCCGTAAACTGAGAATGGAAATGAGTTGCAAAACTAGCAAATGCAACTGATACTTTAGACTCTAAGCAGTATGACTCTTGGCAAGAACTTACACTTACGGAAACTGGGATATGTATTTCTTTGTCGAGTTTAATCAGATGTAACACCTTGCCCAGGACTTAAGTCCCACAGTTCATTCCAGAGATGACACATTTGTAAGGAGATGTAAGAAAAGTGAACAAAAGAAAAAAAAGAAAGGCGATAATAATCGCATATAAAATATAAATTTGTTTTACTTGGTTTGATCACAACAGGTTCTGTATTAAATAACGCTGATAGTTATTGATTGTTATTGATTGTCAATCAATAATTAAGTAAACAAGTGAAACCGAGGGACTGCATGGTTTTGTGTTGAGTAATTTAAAATAGTTTATTCCATTTAATTAATACCTAACAACTTCAAATTTCTTAAAGGTAATTACTCGTAAAATACAAGTTTTGGTATCTGTACAACTTATGGAATTTCTAACAGTGGTTAGTTACTCCATGTGGTTTACACTCATCTGAGAGTTAGTCTACAGTCTAGAGTTTTCAGAAGTTACAGAACTGTGTAGTTGCCTTTTCTGCTATGTGTTGTTCTTCCTGTCTGCTTTCTAAATTATACAAGTGTAACGTTCAGTGATCGTCTATTTTTGTATTCAATGTACAGTACATTTAATTTTTATTGTATTTGTTAAAAGCCAGTAGAATTTGGACCGTTCTCTGAAATATATTTTTTCTGCTTATTTATTTTTTTATTTTTTTATTTCCCTTTTAAGGCTTATGGAAAACCTCCCAGGTTCTGTAATTCAGTATTCTTCCCCTGAAGCCAACTGTGGTAAGTGCATTTGTTCAGGAATTCCGAAAGGGGAAATTATGAGATCATACGAGGAAGGTAGACCTTATCACAAGGTGCAGGTTGGGACATCATGAGGCCAGAAAGCAATAGATCCTTGAAAACTATTGAGGCAGCACTACACATTTTGCATTCTTGTCACATAACATAACATCAGATGTATTTCAAAATCAAAAACTGTAGAAAATAATTTCTTTTGAAGTATGTAATATTTTTACATGAGGGAGAGGATGATTGTGAGGGCAGCAGGGTGGAATGTGCATCGCTAGGGGATTCATGAAGTGTGAGAATGCCTTATGCACAACCTTGTAAAGCGTGCAGACAGCTGGACTTTCAAGATAAGACTAAAACATGCATCACTAATGTCTTGAATTTGAAAATGTGCATGTGATATACATTTAACTTAAATTATACTGTATACTCCTTCCTTAGGACTAATATATAGATTGCATGAACTCCTGTATCATTGTATTAAGGCTCAAATCTTGAAAGTGGGCAGAGAAATAAAGGATCCTGCAACACCCCGTTTCATCATTTTACATGTCACGGGATCCTACATGAAAGTTGCAATGAAATGGACAAATGAACAAAATGGTTGTGTTGCACACAATTTACTTTCTTTGCAAAGGGCCTGCACATCTCCACAGTGTGTGTGCTTTGTGTTTCTGTGACAGCTGGATAATGCGATTGCCAGCAGTAAGGGTGAATTTGTACTGAGAGGTTATTTATGTAGCAAACCCATTCCCTGCATTTTGCTTAATGTAAAATTGAGTTTTTACATTTTTACTTTTTTTTTTGTCTTAAACTTCAAGGGATGACAGCAAACACTTACAGGTGTTTTTGCAATATTAACAGCTTTCATTTTCTCCAAGTAGCAATCTAGTACAGCAGTGGTTCTCAACCGGGGACAAAATGCTACGAAAACCCTGGTGTATGCACATATCTCAAAATAATGCACAATTCGGCACGACCCCGGCAACATTTTATGGACGGCCAGTAGTGCCAAACTTAATGCAGCATGCAAATAGCTTTTGGTATCTAAACACCAATCAATGGAATAACATGGTTAAATAATACTTGAGTGTGTTCTGGCAAAGTGGTAAATATGTGCAGGTGAGTGCAGGGCAGGACGGATAAATGACACAGAAGATGATTTTCAGGTGCAAGGGTCTTTATTAACTGATTGTAAAGTCCAGTGCCTTATAGCGAAGCTGTAAATAATAATAATGTTGGAAGTGGTACAGCGGCGTATATCACTTCTGATTTATAATCCCATGGGTTTGACCTGTAACCCAAAGTCCGATTCCTTCACCCACACAAAACACAGACACAGTATTGACAGTGCGTGATTTTATTGCTAGTGGTGCAAATGACAGTTCCTGTAGTGGGAAGGTGAGTGGTGATATCCAGGTTTTTCGCTGGCCTGCAGCTGCAGCTCCGGATCGTGCTCAGTATTCTTAGTGAGAAAACGACACACAAGATAAACAGTGTTATTACACAGACAACGCAGAACACTCACTGTTTTCAATACACAATACCCGCTCCTTCTCGGTTGTTTAGCTTAACCATTTGCAAAGGAACAGATCACTGAACCTACGCCCCCCTATTTATACCGCCCATGACCCCTAGGTCAACGAGGGCATCTGCTTCAATCCTCAGATGCCACGCCGTCTACCGTCCGGGTCAGTGAGCTGGGGTGCCGTAGTTCCGCCCCTTTCCTAAATGGCTGACTTCCACCTACCCTAGGAAATAAATTGTCTTGCCATTTGCTTAAGGTTACTCTGTTCCTTATTTCTAGTGTCCTCACAGGTCGGGAAGGAGATCTAACACCAAGTGTCATTTGATCTCTGTCACAGTGTGCAGAGATTGCTTTTCAGAGCAATGCAGGTTCACGTAGCGTAGCGTAGTGCAGTGCAGTGCAGTGAGTATGTGTTTACACTGTGAATTGTGTAAACCACGCTGAACTCTTGAAGGAGCTGAAGTCTCCAGTGGTTTCTCAGGCTGCCATGGCAAAGAGAGTTGGCATGTCAACATCACAGGTGCCTCACCTTGTGATAAAATGTGATTTCATTATTTTTCATTTTTCAAGTTCATTTTGTTTTGGAATAAAAAAAAAACAAAAAAACACTTGACTCATATTTTAATTTATGTTGTTAACATTTAATCATAATGAGATGTGATTTTATTATTTTTCTTTTCATTTAGAAACAAAAAAGTGTGACTCAGGTCGTCTCAAATGGCTCTCGTTTAAGTGGAACAGCAGCTTATTCGGGATATTTTTACATCTCCCAAGGCGTCCCGATAAAACGGCACCGATCTATATTAGCAATAAAATGCATGTTTCTGCGAACTTTCCGTATGGGGAAAAAAAAAAAATAAATCACACAATATCGTGATATGGAAATTATTATCGATATCCTATCAAAATATCGATATTGGTGCCCACAAGTAAGTGAAGCTCGCTCTTTAATCCACAATAAATAAATACATAAAAATCTACATATTTTATATATATACATACATACATATATACATACATACGCACAGATACAGTTGTCGTCACAAGTTTACATACCCTCTATTTGCAACAATGTTATTTACCAATGTATTAAGTGTTAGAAATATTGTTTGATACACTATACTTACACAGCAATGATACCATTACTTGCTTGACAGTCATAGGATGCTGAAAGTTTGAATATGTGTGACTGGACTAGTTATAGGCCTCCTCGAGTCATAATAATCTGTAATGATTGTAACCTGGTGAACAACACTTGATAACAAGGTTAAAGTGACACTAAAGAAAAGTTGTAATGATTTGCGGCTCCTGGAAATCAATTGAATAGAGATGTGCACTCTATACTAACATTCTTATTTTCCTTTTCTTTTATATAGAAAGGATCAAGAGATGCAGTGAGTAATTTGGAGGGTAGTGTCTGTCCCTGAAGCCATTGGCTAGAGAACATTTCAGTGCAGTGTAGAACTAACCAAGACCTTGCTCTTTTATCTGCACTTAGGGGAAATTGCCAGGTTTTTGTCCTGTGTTAAAAGATTGGAATACGATGAAAGGCCAAACTACCAGATGATGAAAAATATACTTTTAGATGGACTACGAGAAACAAAAACAGACTGCAGAGGTCCATTGGATTTTTCCGCTGCTTCGGAACTGGAAGCACATAGTTCCAAGTGGAGTATCGTAAGTTGTCTATGACGTTTTTTGTTTAATTGGCTGCAGTTGTTGTGACCTCTGCTGTCCGCTTAGGTTTGCCTAAAAAAAGATTGATCTGTCTACCAGATGAAGAGATAGTAATGTTTGTTAACCTTGCAGTGACCCCAAAGATACAGCGTTCAAAACTGTAAACTGTGAACTTGATGGGGAACAGTAAAAATAGACTTCCTAAAGTGGGTGGAAAACTGGAGCAGTTCTTTTTGTTCACAGTACAGCTGTGGCCAAAAATTTTGCAGCACCTACATTTTAGGATTGAGCATAATTTTAACCAAAAAAAAACCCCAAAACTATATGAACATAATTTGGATATTTTGTTTAACATCATTTAATCAAATAAACTACAAAATGATATCACAGAAGTTTACCGGAAACCATAATAATAGTACAGTATTTCATTTTAGATTTTGAAATGTCACATTTTCCAATTTTTTTCAGTTATTTGTTAAGTATACGGAAAACTACGAAGCGTAACATTATTCAACATGCTTCATTTGACTTTATGAAGCAAAATTAGTTAATCTGGTAAGATGATGCAAAACTTTTGGCCATAGCTGTATATACAGTGATTTTAAAAATAGATGATGCTCATGACTTCATATACTGAGCCAGAAGCTTGTAGAGGGAACTTTTAAGCTATCTATTTGTACAGTTTTCAGGGTGAAAATTAAGCCCAACCCATTTCTATAATACATTATAATAACCAGATAGAATTAAACAGTCTATTAGGGGCCAGCTTCAAAGGCGGCTAAAAACAGTTTTGTTTTACAGAAGAAAGTAAATTGAAAGAAGACACATCCAAGAACTGCCTTTCACAGCATTATTCGTCTTTTTGTCTTTTACAAACAGTGTACACTACTGTTGTATTGTATTGATACTTCCAGTACTTCATGAAGCACTAGGTTTATACACCAGCTTTATGTTAGAATTTTTTTTTATATATTAGCGCTGCATCCTAAGAACTATTTGTACAAATCTTGTTTATAAAGTGCTGTACTGTTGCTCTTGGAAATGTTTATGGTGGCTTTTCAGTTCTTGCTGCTCATTTTCGCTTTTAAGCCAGAACGTATATTTACAGTTTGTATACTAAAAGAAACAACAAAAAAACACAACCTTTGACCCCTGTAGGTAGCCATACAGCAGCCATGATTTTATTAAAAAAAAAAAGTTGTGAGACCACCATTAAATAATGTAAAAAAATTCTTTCTTGCACAATTAATACAGGCACCACAGATTGTAGATGAGTAGCCTAGAGTGGGCAGCTTTTTATTCATTGGAATTAGTTAGTAATGGTATCCATCATATTTAATTTCAACCACTGAACTGTATGAAATCCTTAGTAGGCCAATTAATAACCCAGTATGAATGATTTCACACACTATACCGTGCATAAACAGAGCTCATGGTGTTTGGTATGCTTTAATATGAATTGTGCTTGCATAGTGGATACAGTTATCAACATATATAAAGGCTTGGATTTTTTTTTTTTCTAATGCATTTATTTGCAGTTCTCATTTTAATATATACCAGACCAAATGTAACTGAAAACGCACATACAAACTACCATAATGATACAGTTAAATAAATACATTCAAGTGTCCCTGCACCCAATTGTGATGATTTGCTAAGTTTTGTAGCTGCTACAACTGAAGACATAAATTATTCTTGCTGTCATAAATTAGCTCTTCGGGAGCAAAACCTTGGCACAAGAGTCTTGCAGCCTACAATTAGTGAGACAAAGCAGTATTTCAATGGCTGTGATATTGACATCTGTAGACCTGCATGGTAATCATTTCTAATATAAGAGGATATCTGTTTGAAGGGTTCCTTGCAGGGCTAATTAACTGCCAGTAGACGATGCAATTTTTTCATGATCTTCTGATTGTCACCTCACTCTTGTGAAACAATTATGCTTTATTGAAGCAAGTGGCTTACCCACCCCATTGTTAGGACTATTTACTTTCGACAGCAGACAAAATAAGTATTTGTTCTGATTTCTAGAAGTATAAGAAAATGATGCTGATGTTTACTTTTGTGTTCTTATTTCCAAGCACTGAGATAATATATTACCTGCTGAGTACACTGTAAAGTGTACGCTGTAGAGAATAATGCTGCTTAGGTACGGCTAATCAAAGATGTTACCAAAATATTTTTTCACAAAAACAACCAGATATTTGGTAAAAAGTCAGATACAACTATGGCCCAGAACTCCTTTGCAGTGGCCATCAGTTAGCAACAGATAAATATAGTTTTATTTTTTTCGTAAATCTTAATTTACAATTTTTATTAGCAATGTGTATGTTTATTAAATTAATTTGCATAATATTTGGATAAAAGCAGATGTGGGCAATGGCTTTTAGAGTGGTCCATGCATTCATAAGTAAGATTTCTTTCTTTAGGTTACTGTATTTAAACGTGTATGGGATATAGTAAAGACATTCCAAGTCTCATTTAATTTCACTCATTTTTTGGCATTGATTTATACATTTTAACTCTTTAAAAGAAAGGAAAAGACTACATTTTAACAGTGTTCCCAAATCTCACTCCTTTTGATGTTGTCACCTAGGCATCCCAGATAGTGTGGTGATCAGGATGAAAACAAACAGCAGAAACACTATATATTGTTACATTATGTATATAGTTACATTACAGCTTGGCAATTTTTAGTACTTTGCAATGAGTACACAGACAGCAATACAGTTTATTGTATTTCAAAAAAAAAAAATGCTTTGTTCTTTATTGAACGCAACACAAATTATTCAATTCAATAACACATTTCATTTTGTTTGTGAAAAATAAGCGTGCATATGGAAACGATCCTCACAGGAAGAATTCCCGCCCCCGGGCAGGTGTGTGTGTGTGTGTGTGTTTGGTAACTAGTAAGTAAAGCAATACACTTAATTTAACGACAGTTCACACAATTCAAACAGTTTACATGTTGATTAAAATGAATTAATTTGTGATTTAGAGGGGCGAGTTGAAAAACATTTATTAAAGTGTCCTTAGAATTTGCAGCCAGGTGGCAGCCCTATAGGCCACAGGTGTACAGTTTAGGATTGCTTTGACATCAACTTAAATCTTTGCAAGCATCCCTTGAATATAAATTCTTGTCCAGACTGAAAAGATCAGTGTTCATGCCTGTGACATTAATGTTCAATTGCCTCAGTGGTTGCATTACATTTCAAAGCTGTAGTTGTAAAAAAAAAAAAAAAAAAAGCTTCAATTTCATGCTTTCTTGGAAAAACTGAAGCTACATCTGACATTGAAGTATACTGACTTGCAGAGAGTACACTTTAATGTTTATGTTCCCTGCACCTGACTCCAAACTTACAGCCAATTTAGCTTGGAAGAGTTTACAAAGTGTGCCATTAATCAGCCCTTTTCAATGCACAGTATTCAGGTCAGTGTAAGCGCAAACTCAGAAAAGCTATCGCCATTCAGCACTGCAGTTATACTTCTGATGTAAACGAGTATACCAAGATGAGATGTTGATTCAGTGAAGACTATTAAAAAAAAAATACATTAGGGAAGTAGGTTAATTTGGTTGTAAAAAAAAAAAAAAAATCGAAATTGAGAGAAATTCTTGTGTCCTGGTTAAAGATACACCCCTGAGTTGCTCACTACCGGCCAGAGAGAGAAGTGCTTAACTGGACCAGTCAGCTTGAACTTTGTTTTAACACTGCAGCTGTGAGATGTGAAAGTAGTGCTGCATAGCCCTTTTCACAACTCTATAATTGATCTTATAAAAAAAAAAGTCAAAATGACTTTACCTTTAATGCAAGAACTATGTCATGTATGTGTTGGGTTGTATCAAACCTTTCCAGTGTAGACAACCTTGGCATTGTTGACACCCATCCTTTAATTTTAAAAGACCTATGGCCATGATGCAACCATAAAGCAAGTCATTTTTAACCTTTATTCATTTTATGACTTGATGTAATAAATAAAGACTGACCTAATCCAATCCATCTAATTTAATTAACCAAGTATTATAGTGTGGTTCCCTATCAAGTACGAAATGTAACAGTTAACCCTTTGCAGTCCTATGTTGGACCAGGTCCGACATTACAATTTTCTCTTTCCTGTCCAATGTCGAACCCTGTCCGACATCATCAAAAAGACGTAAAGCACAGGTCTCTAGTTATTTTTTCTCCAGAAAAAGCAGAGAAAACCTTTCAATGGCAGAGTTAGATCGATAGGAGCCTAATAAAACCGAAAAAAAGGGGGCATCTCATAGCCCTATCCACTACAGAGATACCACGGACATAACAAAAGAGGTCGCTGCTTCTGCATCCAGCGTTCAAAGAATAGCACAGACATTTGTAGAACTTTTTGGAGATGTTATAGTAATAAAATAATAACTTGGATCGCATTATTGAGGAGTTTTGGTGATAAAACGACTGATCAGGAGTGTCCTTTTGCAATTCAATGCCTTTTAAACCTGTTTTACTCTGAAAATAATTAAACAGCGCATGTAAAATAAACAGCGTGTGTGAAAATAAATTGGACCTGATACGCCTGAAAAGCGCTGAATAAATGGACTGCAAAGGGTTAACTCATGGGTGTTTATCCTAAAGACCTTGATAACCTGAATAAAAATACATCAACACTGCATGTCCAAGCCTGTGATGCAGTCATGCCCACCCCCAAGAGCATAGCTGGACTGCAGACACAGGCGTCATCATTATTTTTCCTTTCATGTGAACCTGACGTGAGGGACTACAAACAGATAAGTGTCAAGTTACTTGTATCTGCTTTTTCGCTTGTGTAAATTACACTAATTAAGGCAATTAATTGTTAGTGCTTCTAGTAATTGCTACTTACACGTATTGTGCACTCAGTCCTTTTTCGTTAGTCCCGCAACGGCTCAGTGCACCACGCAAAGCCAATGGCTTTCGTCGCCCCTTCCCTAGGATCGAACAACCTTAAGTCAGCAACTCGTGCTCTCTCAGGCTGCTAGCTTCGTTTGAAGTTAAAGAATAAAGTTTTGTTTTTTGTGATGAAAATTATATAATAAGTGGTAATAGAGTTGTTACTGTTTTGTGTGAGAATTTGTTTCTCGTCTGTATTTTTTTTTTTCCACAGAGCTCAGCAGTCCTGCTTTTGATAGAGACACGCACTTCTGGTTGAAGTGCTTGCAGTTTCTCCCATGGTCTCGATGCCACATTAGTTCTGCTCACAAAATTATTGTGAAGGCTATTAGGGCTCTAACAGTAGGCTTTCCTCAGTTTTCGGACTGTCTGGGTTAGCCAAAAACGCAATAGATCGCTCCCATGGTCACTAGGTCCAGACCTGCTCCTGTTCCCACTGGTACACTGTACAACAAACAGTGTTAACACCCCGATTCATTAGTAGCTGCTCGGCTCAGCTCTGCTTCGGGTCTGACTGTTTGCAGTTGCTCCCGGAGTGTTTCATTGCTGCCCTGGTCTCTGCTTGCAGTGCCATTGCGAAGACTGTCAGAGCTTTGACTGTAGGCTTTCCCGAGTCTTAGAGCTGTGTTGGTTTGCTTGAAGCTACCTAGGTTGGCACCCCTATATATTGCTTCTGCGATGACTGTGGATCGCAGACCTACCCCATTTCCGAGCCAGTACACGTACTGAACAGCAAATGATGTTACCACACTGGGGTACCACCGACCCATACCACGAGCCACACCGTACAGAGTTTAATGATCAAGGGATCATGTGAAGCAATCTGAGTAATGCGGTTATAGACTATTCTACTTAGCACAATTTTCTCTCACACACACACACACACACACACTACCGAAACTAGTGGTATGGTCCCACCCCGGAATAATACAGATAACCTGAATGCACAGCACCAGATTGAAACAAAAGTCTGCCAAGCTGAACTGACCAGATTGCTACAATATATTGATCTTACATTCATGAAGAAATATTATTAACATTTTTCAAGTACTCGAGTAATAAATTAGTGCTCGAGTAATTATAATTGTTCGAGTACTCTAACCCACCCCTACCTCAGACAGGTGAACCTGTATCTGAGTTGACAGAGGTTCAAGGTGTTGACCGTGCAATAGCTGTTGCAGTCAGTAAGGCCAGGCGACTGGTTCACCACGGTGGACTTGAAAGACTTGAAGTTTATTTTGATATAAGCATAAGACCAGGGCACAGGAGATACCTGTGGTTCGCTTTCCAAGGGACACCATACAAGTTCCGTCTACTGCCATTCAGCCTCTCTCACTGATGGCAGTAAACCTGCCTGGGGTGATCGACTGGGTAGCAGACCTCCTCAAGGGGAGTTCACAGCGCCTCACAATGGAGGCTTTACACGGAGGTTGTGTGCTTCATTTGGCAATGATTCAGGAGAGCAGAGAGACCTTGTTTCCTCCCATGAATTATCCCATTGTGCCCTCTGGTTCTTCATAACAGGAGCTGGGGATCCACTGGCGATAGATGCCTTGGCACACCAGTGGCGAAGGCAGCTGCTGGATGCCTTCCCACTGCTCACCATGCTTCTGCTGTATCTGGAGAATATCAAACAAGACCAGGAGACTAGTTTTTAGCTCTGATGCAGCTCCTGATGGACCAGCCAGCCATGGAGCCTCCTCAAATGCCACAACCTGCTCAGTCAGGCACAGGGGACATTGTAGCATCCCAGCCAAGCGAGCCTGCGGCTCTGGATCTGGCCCCTGAACGGCAACATTTGAGCCATCTGGGGCTTTCTAATTGGGTCATTGACAACCTGCAGAATGCCAGAGCAGTGTCCACATGCTCCCAGTATGGGTACAAGTGGGGAGTCTTTTAGATGTGCCTGCCTGGGGGTTTTGACTCCATGACCTTTGTGTTTTTTTTTGTCTGTTATGGGGCGAAGTCCCATGGAAAAGCCCTAAGCAGAGGCTATCCAAATGGATCACAGACAGAGTCAAGACTGCCTATGAGCAAGTCAACTTGCTCACTGCCCATTCCACCAGGGGCGTGGCAACTTAGTGGGCTTTGTTCCAGGATGCATCTGTCGGATACATTTGCAATGCAGCGGTGTGAGGTACTCCGCATACTTTTATACAGTTCTATACACTGAATGTTGTGGATCCACAAAACCCTGGCTTTGGAACATTGTGAGTGTTAAGGGCGGCTTCAGGGTCAACTCTTACAACATAAACATAGAGGCGAGTTCTCAGCTTTGGTATTCATACCCATGAGGTAATGGTTACATTTCGTACTTGTTGGGGAATGTTAGGTTATTATCGTAATCCTGGTTCCCTGAAATAGAAATGTAAACATTAACCTTCAAGGTTGCTTCGTCCATGATTGCAGTAGTCTTGAAGGAAATATTTTGATGCGTCTGCAGTCCAGTTATGGCCTCGGGAGCGGGCACAATTGCATTACAGGCTCCGATGTGCTGCTTTGATATACCTTATTCAGGTTATCAGGGTTTCTAGGATAAATACCCATAAAGTGAAGGTTAGATTTCTATTTCAGGGACCCAGGGTTATGGTAATAACCTGATATCCATTATGGTAGATTACTATTTTTGTGAGTTTAAGCTTTGTATATAGTATGTGTATACTTGGCATTGTGTACAGTATTCCTAAAAGAACTGCATGCTTTCAATTATGGGTTGTAAGTAAAAAGGCAGAGGATTCCATTTGAATAGACATGATTGGGTTGATTAAATATTGAAAGGCAACCTAGTTGCAATTTGCTTTATATTGAATCGGTGATGACAGCAGTGGGATAGCACCAAATCGTTTAGAGGCATTCCCTTAGTCATGCCAAATCTAACCTTATCTGCAGTTTGTGAGGTGTCATTTTGCATTTCGTATGAAAAAAAGGCAACTACTGTTGCAGGTTATTTTTTGTTTTTTGGGGGGAGCGGCGATGAGAACAAAAAGTCATACAAACTTATATCGATACAACAAAACTCAATGTATCCTAAGTCAGACATGTGGACTGTTCATATTGAATACAATGTTGTCCAAAATTGGTTTATTCAATTGTATAACATATATACATCTATAAATTGTGTAATTCAGCATATCCATGAAGCCTTAAATAAGTGAGACTATGATGTGTGCATATATTATCCTGAATACCTTTATTTTTCTCAACATTGCAGAGTGTAACCAAACCAAAATCAACTAAGCCTGAGCCAAGGAACTTGGAACATACAGAAACCTCCCATCAGTCTAAAAGTGCTGAATATCCAACACAAATTCAAACTCGCCAGAGGAAAGCTCAAAGTGAGTCACTAGAAAAGGTGAATTTTGTGGTTTAATAAAAAGGCATTATTGTTGGTGGGGGGGCAGGAAGTCAGCTCTTTTGACAATTCCAGTTGGCAACAGAAAAAAACAATTATTGTCTTTTAAAATCTTAAAAAATGAGTTTCCAAAGTTACAAAGGAATTGACAAAGTTAACTAGCCAATATTCTAAGCACAATACTGAAACCAGAACCAAAAGGACATAGTTGGAAATTAACAAGATAAGACTAAGGACAGAAGGTAGGAGACACTTTACGCAGATAGTGGTATGGAATGGGTTACTTAATCATGTTGATGCTAAATCACTGAGATTGTCAAGTTGGGTTTTAAACAAAGTTTTATGATAATTCACGTACAAGGAACTGGATGATTTATAGATTATCTGAATGGTGTTCTCTGGCTTCTACATTTTCATGTGTTCTTTTATTACAACAAACTTGCAGGGACCAGAATAAGTTAACTAACATTTGACAGTACAGTACTATTACAAACAAAAAACTATGCTTGTAACACAAAACATAATTTTTACAGTGCAAACTCCATGTATTAGGAAGGACATTAAGCTTTAGGAGAGGTATTCATTTTTTACTGGGCAAACAAAGTACATTTGATGACCACAGAAGGAATAAACTTGAGAAAACAGGTAACTTAGGAGGTGCAAAATTCCTTCTTTATTCTTATAAAGCATAGATCTTCACATCGACACATAGTGATTGCATAAAATATACATTTAACTTTGCATAACAAACATTTCTTTTCAGGTGAATAGTACCAACAGTATATTGCCTTACATTGTGAAAGTGAATTGGGTATTGCAGTTGTCAATTGAGATGTCTACTTTACAAGTACATTTCCAAATCGACAAATTGTGGACAACACTACTAGTCAATCTATAACAGACCTTACATTGCCAAGAAAAATGCTTAAAACAATTGCTTTTATGTACTCGGCCTTATAGCCTTTTCCTTGAAAAGTGTCTGGGGGTTCATTAAAGAGACTTCACATAAGGACCAGTGGGCCACAGCATAGCAACTCAAGAGCACCATGATACATTTCACCTGGTCATTAAAGTCATGTTGTGAAACATGCCTAAACAGACATTTTTATATGTCCCTCGAACTAAGGAGCAACACAAATGTGTTGAATGTGTGAACTCATCTTAAAAAAGATCAAGGTTTTGTTTTATTTTTTACCATTTAATAATAAATTATACAAACATTATTTTACACAGTTATATTCAAGATTTAAGTTTTATTTATTTATTTACTTATGATAATATAACCATGTGCTCTTACAGGAAATGGTGCCACTAACAAGTGGACTTCGTAGAAAAAAGCAACACAAGCCACTCCATTTACAGAACAGTGGGGACATAAACCAGGAAGAAACATGTTTGCCACCTTTGAAAGAATCCATCTTAATTGAGTGGCAAGCCACTACATCTAGAGAAGTGAAAATGTATTGTCTTTTAATACCATTTCTCTTAGCATTAATCTTGCTAGTCGTATGCTTCCTGTGAAGAAAAGTTTACTAGGCTGCACAACTGTCTGGATTTTTTTTTTTTTTTTAGAAGGGTGTTTTTGATTCAGGGCTTCTTGACAGTCATTTTCACAGTAATGGGCTGCAAAAAAATAATGTAACATTTTTTGTGTCAATATTACAGTGAATAGTTTTGTATGCATAACTGGTATCTTAGAAAATAAAATCACATTTAAGTGTTGAACTTTATTGTAACAGTCTAATAAATCAGTATGTATATAGGACATACCTTGCTACAGTAAGGGCACTCTCCAAAAATAATGTTAAAACTTTGTCTACATGAAGGAAGACCTCTCAGCCACTGCAGAGAAATAAAAAAATAAATACAAAATTGTCAATTTATAAAACAAACCAAAATTCAGCAAGTCTGACTGTAACGATTCTTACCTCATATAGACAAGCTTGATGGAAAGGCTGACCACATCGTGGATCATTGCACACTTGATCTGGTATGGCTGAATCCAGTCGATATGAATAACAAATGCCACATTCCATACTGAAATTCTGCAACAGTACAGTGAATACTTTTTTCATTCTAATGTTCTCATTTTGAGATATTTTACATTTTTATAGAAAATAAACACTATGTGCTCTTCTGGATGCATGCCGATGTATATTCAACATTTGTTGACTATACCATGTACCCTTTCCAGGGTTAATATCCTTTTACTGTAGTGCTTTAGGTACTTTCTTAGTGTGTTTCTTAAAAGCATCATACCAACTTTCACATGATAAAGACCTTTTTGGGCCGATAAATCTTTTAGTTGTTGCTCGCAATAATAAAGCTGTAACATTACTATGTAACATGCCCTTAAAGTTATCTCCTCCTGCTCCACATACAGTATCTGCATTTTGTATAATTACAATCTCTTTAAGCCACTTTTTAATATAATAGGATGGCTGGACATTTTAAACATCTGGTAATTTTAACTTTTACCTCATTTGAATGTTAATGATGCTTCTCCATAATGGGGGGGGGGTAGATAGAACATAAACAGAGTATCTATATTTAAATAGTTTTGGATAGTGCTGAGTATTTAAAGAAAAAAAAGAAATACAAGAACCAAGTTATTCAAACATACAGTTTTTTCACGGTTGGCAGGTATGGGGAATTCTATTTCCAGTATTTCCTTGATGTTTTGCAATACACTGCATTCTGGATTCCTAAAAAAATATAATACATTTTATATTTTATTGAAAATAATAATAATAATAATAATAATAATAATAATAATAATAATAATAATGAAGATTACCACAAATGCATGTTTGTATTCAATTTATTCCTTAGGGGGTTTACCACTGTGGGAAGAGAGTAATGAGAAACATTTATTTATCCAATAAAAAAAATAAAAAACCACAATTATAACAATAACAATTTCCATATATTAAACACAAAATGTCTGCTACAAGCCATGTATTAAATGACGTTTGGGTCAAAAGTGAATTATACATTAAAATAAAGTAGAAATACGAAAAAGATAATATTAGCTCCAAAGCTATACATTTGAACACATCTCCCTAACACTGTACAAAGGGCAATGATGTATGTAAATACTACTGTTGTTTAAAACATTAAAACAGGACCCTCCACTTAATTTTACATATTTTTACAGAAAGAAATACTGTAAACTGCAGATGCAGGGTTTGACTCAAATAAACATTGGCAATATTTAGGTCTGCTGTTTACATTGAATGTTTAGACCCAAAAATGCTACAGATTAACAGCTACACTGCAAAATAAAGCTACCATTTCACTTTGCCTGCGAGTCAGGCAATTCTAATACAGAAAATAGGTGTACCATTTGCCCTTGCAAGGCAATGACATCATTACATCCTGTGCTTATAACTAATTGTGTTGAGGAAAAAAAAGTGAAAGGAGCAAACTAAGACAGTTCAGCTAATTACAAAGAACATTACCAGGTAGGTCAAGTTAAATTCAAATTAATTAACCTTTTTGTATTATTTTCCAGAACTTCAGATTTAACACTGGATGGTTTTCTAATCATGATAATTTTATTTTTTTTTATTGTTTAGTTACGATATCTCTAAACTTATATCATCATATCAGTTATACCTGCACTAACAAACTGGCCTCAATTTGAGCAATTCATGGCAAAGCTGGGGCTGGTTATTCAAGTGTGTATTTTATATCAACGAAGCACATCGCTAGGCAACCAATAATATGGTCTGCATGTCAGTGCTGGCCAAGCATGACCTTGGACTTGAAGAAACAATCATGCCTGAACACTAAGTATGTTTCCTCATACCTAAAGCTGGCCAAAGGTGTTTTTTTATATCTAAAATATTCTAGACATCTCCTTTTTTTTACTGAACAGCATGAATATTGTGAAATATGTCTCCTGGACATATTAAAAGAACTGTACAACTACAGGTTAAATGACTCACCGCCGCCTCCCCACGTTTTTGGAATGATAAGTCGTTGCAGTTAAATAAAATTAATTTAAAAAAATACACAACGTTTAAATTGTACCACACATTTATGAAAAGCACAAGTTACCTCTTTAAAATCTACCAATAACGTAAAGCTCCTTGTCACAGATATAATTAAGTTCATATTTAAGAGGGTGGTTTTGTCTCACCATTTTCTCATGCTATTTTGGGTAGTACCTTTCAGGTAATTTGGGTTTCCATTTAGTTTTCTTTTAGGGAGAGAAACTTTCCTTCCAATTAAATATTAAAACTATGAG
The DNA here is from genome assembly GCF_017654505.1 of Polyodon spathula. Taxonomy (NCBI): domain Eukaryota; kingdom Metazoa; phylum Chordata; class Actinopteri; order Acipenseriformes; family Polyodontidae; genus Polyodon; species Polyodon spathula. Next base: position 63,007,281 of record NC_054538.1, on the reverse strand, counting down.
AGGGTATATTTAAATGTTCCTGTCTGCATTCCAATTTGGCCTTGCGCGACTACTGATATAGTGCAGCTTTCTTGAACTGGGTATCTAGAAAGATTGTAGATTGTGTTTTAGAACCGCAAGTGCACCAATACAATTAAAAAAACAGAACGGAAACAAATTTACGTTGGTTTTTAGCATGAACAGGCGATTTACCCACCTTTTACATCTTACCATGCTTTGGCTGCACACATGCTATAGTATGAGGAAGCTGCATACTACATCACATTCTCACGACAATGGAGAAAGAACGTTCCCCGAAATAGGAATATTAACCATTACAAATGGGTGTTTCCCCTATAAGACACCTGAACCTGAAAACTTTAGACCAAAGACACTCGTCAGAGTAGGGTGACGTAGTGCTGCTCCACCCCCGCGAGCATAAACTCACTACTCGCCATGACAGTACCGTCATTTTCCTTCGAGAACTGAGACAAAGGATGCTGCGACCTCAAAGTTAATGGTTAATATTCCTATTTCAGGGAACCAGGGTTATGTTCCCTTTCAAATAGGGAATATTAACCATTACAAAATGGGTCAGCATACCCAAGGTGTCGCAAGGACATGGAGCATACATAACACAACTGCAGAGGACAAGCCGAACCACCTTGTGCCTGAATCAACTACCAGCATAGCTGGAATAAAACAAGTCAGGACCCATCTTACTATATAAGAGTATACTTAACCGTTACAAGTCACGGTATACAACATTGAGTTACAAGCTATGCAAAGCCGCTTGTGCTACAACAATACTCCCGTAACTGAAAACATTAGAAGGACTCACCTCAAATTCTCTATTGTGAGAATCTGGGAAGCCGCCCTCAAAAGTTTAGTGCCAAATCCAGGATTCTGTGGGTCCATGACGTTCAGCCGATATAACCTGGAAAACGTATGGGAAGAAGCCCAAACCACTGCACTGCATATCCCCTGAATAGATGCACCCTGGAACAAAGCCCATGAAGTCATCTGACCCCTGGTGGAATGGCCAGTGAAATTGCACCTGTTATCTAGTTGGATAGACGCTGTTTAGACAGAGCCTGTCCCTGTCAGATCGGAAAGGAGGGTGATGGAAAGCCTCCAATTCCACCGACTGGTTAATATGGAGAGCCGAGATAGTTTCCGGCAGAAAAGCTGGGTGAGTACGAAGTGTGACCTTTGTTCTGGCCTCTGAAAAAATTAGACAAGTTTTCGATATTGAAAATGCTTGCAATTCAGTCACCTGCTTAGTGGAGGTGATTGCATGCAAGAAAGCTGTCTTGAAAGACAGAAAATTGAGCACTGAATGCATGGGCTCAAAACAGGAGGTTCTGTTAGCGCATTAACTCTTTGCGGTCCTATGTCGGACCAGGTCCGACATTACAATTTTCCCTTTCCAGTCTGACATCATCAAAAAGACGTAAGGCACAGTTCTCTAGTCGTTTTTCTCCGGAAAAAGCTGAAAAAAACTTTCAATGGCCGAGTAAGACCGATAGGAGCCGGAAAAAAAGTGTGTATCTGATAGCCTCATGCAACACATAGATAACACGGACACAAAGGAGACAGCTGCTTCCGCATCCAGCACTCAAAGAATATCAGACATTTGCAGAGCTTTTTGAGATGTTACAGTAATAAAATAATGACTTGGATCGCATTATTGAGGAGTTTGGTGATAAAACGAGTGATCAGGAAAGGATTTATCAGTATACACATCTATAAAGATGTATGTGAAAAATACAACGAACAAGGGGTGGAGATACAGTACTGGTTGTCCTTTTGCGATTCAATGCCTTTTAAACCTGTTTTACTTTGAAAAAAAAAAAAATTAAACAGCGCGTGTGAAAATAAATTGGACCCGACGCACCTGACAAATGGACTGCAAAGGATTAAGCAACACATTTAGCCTCCAGGGAGGGACTATTATCCTTCACCGGTGGCCTAAGCCAACGGGTGGCTTTCAAAAATTGCCCCGCCAGGAAGTGAGCTTCTGGGGAGACTGAATCAATTTTTATATGGCACACCGAGATGACTGTCAAATTTCCCCTCATCAAAGAGGTCCTATAAAAATTGCAGTATAACTGCCACAGGGCATATTGTGGGTTCAAACCCACAAGCCAAACACCACGTCTGGAACACACCCCACTTGTAACCATACCGAGAGCGAGTAGAGGCTGCCCTGGCGTTTTGCAAGGTGTCGATCCAGTGTTTGCTCCAGAGCTTGCAGACTGAGGGTCAATGTGGCCCCCTCTCAAATTTTTAGGGGGACATTTTCTTCAGAGAGGGGGTCAATATGTTCGTTTCAGAACCAACCACCATTTCTTATTTGTTTGTTTTAACATGCAAACAGAGTTTACTGACTTTTTGTTTCTGAAGAACAAAAAAATAAAACTGTAAAGCTGTAGATACAACCAAGGTGTCTCTACAATACTCACTGTCACTTTGGGGGAAAATATTGGGAAATGTGTCACAGTGATGTTGGTGTATCACTGAGTAAAGGATATTCATTGTATCAAATCACTTTAGAACAGGGGTTTTAAATCTTTTTAAGTTGCATACCCCTTTCCAAAAAATGCAGTCCACTGCGTATCCCCATCTGAGATAGTCATAATAAAATGAAAACGGAAAAAAAAAAGGTCTGCAAGATACAATAACATGATACAACACATAAGGCTTGGAGTGTGTGATGGATACAATTATTTAAGTTAATGTATTATAGTGGTAAAATATAAATTATATTTACCTTTGGATAAAAATAATCCCAAAACAGGTTTCTAGTTGTTGGAAACATCAACATCATTTTAACTAATGAATTAAAATCAATGAAGCCTCAGTGCTAGCCACAATCACTCAGAAATGACATAGGATGGGAGGAGTGGCAGTAATGTATTATTATTGATAATACAATTACAGAAAAGCAGGCAAAGAAATGTTCACTATTCGCGCATCTCTACAGCTGATCTTATCAAGAAAACACGTTATTGGTATTTTTAAATTCTTGGTGACTAAAACATAAAGTAATGATGCAAATTAAAAAATCCTAATAAAACGCTTACCTAGTATCAGTGTGATGGATGTCCCTGCTTGTTACCACACATCACTGATGATGACAGGGAGATTTAATAGAGCTTTAGGTCGCAAGACATTGCTGGCGTTTTTAATCTGACGGCATTTCGTCTTGATCGCCCTTTTCTAGTAATGTACTAGTATTGACCAACAATTCATATTTTTCAATGGATTGAAAAGCTAAAACTCTTACTCTCATACCAGAAGTAACAGCTTGTAAAATCAGACCACATGGCAATACTTCGGTTTCTGATTGGCCATACATTCTATATTTTGAAATGAACCAATAGTACTTAAGTTACAATAAACTTTAATCGGGTCATAGAAAAAAATATCGATTTGCAGGCATGAACGCACACAGGAAATAAGACTAGGCTTTTAGTTTTTTAAATATGTCTTTTTTTTTTTTTTTATCCCAAAAAAAGACTCCAGAACCGCCGAACTGTTTATATGACATTTAAAACAGGGCTTATTTCAAACGTACCTATTTAATATGTAAATTAGCCGTGTACGCACTCAACGCTCTGTCACAGCAGATCTGTCTGGTGTTAGCGATTAAACGTTGATTACAAGACAAATGTTTGCAATAGATTGGCAAGTGGGACTAAATAAAATGCGTTGTCCGCCATTTCAGAATTTTTCCCAGTCTGAAAACCACTGCATTAGAAGAAACCATGTTACCAACAGGTACAGTTTAATAGCAGTAGTATTTAAATGCCATTATCCTGACTGGTAAATTCTTACCTTCCAGCTGCCCCTTTATTTTGACAATTTCCATATAAAAAACTGCATTTTTGTTCTTTGACGTTTTTCATTCTTAGCCCCAAAGTAAATATTTTGGACAGTTTTCTAAACAATTTTGCTTTATTTTTACAACAAACATTGATGTTGTTGATAAACACGGACATCTGCTTCAGGTACTAATATATATATATATATATATATATATATTATATATATATATATATATATATATATATATATATATAAACAAGGTTAAATGATGGCCTGTGTTACACAGAACACTAAAAATCAAATGTCAAATATACAATTTCAGTGGTTTTGTGGACTTGCTATATTGTAACATATTTTAATACTGCACATAATGATATAGTTTTAAAAATGCTACTTGCCCAAACCGTGACTGCACATGAAGCGTAAACAAATTTCCTTTATTCCAATTCCGGTGGCGTTTTCATATATAGAGTCATTCATGTCATTATAGGCCTACTTGCGGAATTGCCAAGAGACAGTTGGTGCTTAACACATACTGATCGGTGACGCTGAATGCGTACAGGCGTGGAGGAATGCTCCTTCGAGTGACGTCCTACCCGGTTCTCTAGCGTACGCTTGGAGAATGGAGCACACAAATCACAAAAAGAGATGTCAGATCAAGGCGCTATGCGCATGCTTGTGGGCACAGACAGACAGAGTGCATTTTTCATGTCCGGCACTTGCAGGCAGTTTAGCTTTGCAAGAGACACATGGATCGAACCCAGACATTTTAATAGTGTGGTGTTCACAACAGTGTATAAACCACACAGTGGAGTATTAACACTTTATGAGCTCAGAACCGACACTAGGTACTGTCACAGAGTGCACTAAGTATCATCCCTTGGTACCTACACGGATTGGGGATCAACACTCGGTACCGATCCAGTTCAACAACTAACAATCGGTATGGACACAGGGCACTCTGCGCCAACACAGGTTCTAAGTACTGACACTCTGTACTGACAATTCACTCAGAACCAACCCTTGGTTCCGAAGCAGTAACCTTGAACTCGAGAGAAAGAGGGTGATACACGCAGTTACTGCTAGAAATAGCCTGTTTGCGAACAAACCTTTGTAATAGTGGAGCTTGGACAGCTACACTAAAACAGCAACAAGATGCTGAAGTTGGCACGCCCACAGTAGCTGCTCGGGTTTCAATACTTACCTTCCTGTAAGAAAGAAACTCAGTATATTATGCACACGCACACACATACACACACACACACACACACACACACACACACACACAACACAACACAAAGCGAACAGACACTGTAAATAGTACTATAAATTAATAATTCAACAATTAACAATAAGATCCTGGGAGGGATGGCAGTGGAGCCGCAGGCTTCCCACGGCACACAAGGCCGCGTTGGGACTTAACCAGAGCCAGCTGAAAACACACAATATACAGAAAATACACAAAATATATACAGAAAACACACTAAAAATAATAAATATAATTATTATAGCAATTCTGTAATAATCCCACACTGTAAGCAATTGCTAAAAAGGAGCACGAAAATACACAGGAGGATTTACTTATCAACTCTCTGATGTTAATCAGGTTAGACTGAAAAGAAAAACGACGATACTCTCAGGGCGAGTAGTGAGTTTATGCTCGCGGGGGAGGAGCAGCACTACGTCACCCTCCTCTGACCAGTGTCTTTGGTGTAAAGTTTAAAGAGCAAACACCCATTTTGTAATGGTTAATATTCCCTACTTGATAGGGAATTTAGAGTTTCAAGACTGCATGGAAACCCCACCAATGATACGTTAAAGACTGTTCCATAGTTTAAACTTTTTGTACTTTCGTTCCATCATCATTAAAAATGCAATACATATTGGAGAACCCTGTTGGTCACTTGAAGTGAGCCGTGTGTGTGTGTTTCGAATCCTACCCATGCCATTCTGCTTATTTTGAGTGAGGACACATAGGGAATATCTCTCCCGCAGGTTAAGGAGGAAAAGAGTGTGGGATCGCTTGCGTCATTGTACTTCAGCAAACCCTGACTTGTCAGACACCAAATCCAGACAGACCAATACAGTCCTCCTCTTCGGTAATTGGGTTGCAACAGTAAAGAGACTTTCAAAGTGGGTAGAAAAACAAGGTTAAAATGTATTTTAAAATCATGCATTCATTCAACATACCATGGTCAGCTCCTAGCAAACAGCATTCAGGCAGCATTTTAGGGTGTCTGGCATCTACCTCTAGATTAATTGAGACATTATTTCCTAAAGGAAATAAAAAAATATAACCACATACATTACATTATTGTACAAAACATTTACCACAATATACCAAGGACCTTAACCAACCAAAACTGCAAAAAAATATTTGGTAGTTTTATAAATGACAAAATCTACTGGAGAGGCATTGCTGACTTGTAATTTCAGTCTCTAAAAATGTGTGGCAAATGTAATTAGTAATTGCCATTACTGAATCTGAGCCACAACATATTAATTCCAAGGCAAGTAAAATGTAGGGTTTTTTTTTGTTTTTGTTTCGTTTTTCAATAGCAGCGTTGTTTTACATACATTAAACAACATCTTTCAAGAGACCCTCCTATGTTATGTCATGTCGCCCACCCACTCTCAAAACTAAGCTCAAATCTCAGCTCTGTTTGTCATAAAAACTGTCAGATATTGAGGGTTAACACACGTGAGCACAACTGTGTTGATCCCAACTCTGGCGCGGCTATGATACTTTTGCCAAAGCTTGCATGCTATGTGGCTGGAGATTTTCACTGCCAGACATGTTTATCCATTTTTTTTTATTTCTGGACTGATACATTGTCTTAAAAATCAAACACACTTTTAATGACCTTTGGCTTAAATTTTATAGACTTGAGCTTACCATCCTTATCTGCAATAAAGAAAGGAGGAAGGTGGAAGGAGAACATCAGTTTGACCATTTATATTATACAGACAGCACAATCTTATACAAATGATGGAACGATGATGGATCATTCAAATGTTGGTTTAGAATTGGCAGTGTATTACAAGACCATAGGCCCTTATGTTTACAGGCCATTTAGAGTGCATAAGTTATACTCCATTTTGATAGAACTACCAGACAAATGATTAGATTTTCCGATAAGTGTCAAAAAATATTGTGATGTCTACAAAGGGCAAAACAAACTCTATAATGTTTTTATTTTATTATTATTATTATTATTATTATTATTATTATTATTATTATTATTATTATTATTATTATTTCTAGTTATAAGAAATATAAAAAAGATCACAAAACACATACATATTCATTAATTTAAATTAACAGTCACATACTGTTTATTTTTCTATGAAGAAATGACAGATATTCAAATATTCTGGGTGACAGCGAGTTTTAGCTTTCTTAATCTAATTGCTGTAGCTTTATGGCAAGACAACGGAAAGTCTACAAGACGATAACTGGAAATCTGGTTCTGTAGGTTTTCTCAATTCATGCTTGTGTCAGCATTGCATGTTTTCTTTCCTTTCTCTAATTCAACATATTCTGCAGTGATAGAGCCTCTTTTTTCCTATTATTGCTACAAGCATTAATATAATAAAATAAACAAAAAAAAGTATTTAAAACAGTAGATTATTTCTGCGTTTCCATTACCTATTGCAATCCTTCGCATTGTAGCACTTCTTGTAGGTTTTTCTGGCTCAAGCACCCAGGTCATCTTGTCAATTTCATCCATTACATCCCAAAACTCCTTTAGCGACTCCAAGGCTGCCAGAAACTGGTTGTGAATATTTGTCAGGGAACTCTACGAAAGAATGAAAAGTTGAGCTTGTTGAATGGCATCCTTCCAACAGTAACACTGAATTATACAAATACTAACTATGGGGATGATAAACTTCAGCGGGTTACTTTTATCACAAATAACATTAGAACACAGTACTGTGCTAATTATAAGTTCTTGCTGATGTCTGATGACACAATGGGCCATAGTCAGTATGCTTTAATTCACAAGTTATTAGAAGACTTTTTTCGGTAGTCTGTTTTGATTAATGAAATGAAGTTTGGCATGTTAAATGTAGAACATTATTAAATACGACAAAGTTTCATGAATATTAAACCTTTATTAGGCAAAACTGACTTTGAAAACACTCTTTAAAATGACTCAAGTTAAAGCTTTGTGAATAGGGCACATTCTCTTCTATACTGTATAGACCCTGTTAATACAAACTGAATAAAAATAAAATAAAAATAATTAAAATAAACCATCAGCAAACTTCTACTGAAATAGGAGCACTATGCTTCTGTGCACCACTCAGCTGCTGTACAAGGAATAAAGGACTATTTGAATAATAATTAAAAAAAAACAAAGTTCGCCCACTCTACTATGACACTACAAATAAATACCTGAATCTGAATTTTGCAGGGGCAGTGCAAGCCTCCCGCCAGTAGAATGTGGTTATATATGTGTTTTTGGGACAACCGGGAATTTCCTGAACTATGTTATGTCTTGCAGCAAGCTGATGTTAACCAACTTTTTCGTGTTTTCTTTCTTCTAAAACAAATCTTCCTCAACGAGTAAAGTTTAAGAGATTTTACTTCTACTATACAGTGATGGTGGACGCTCAAGCCTGGTGCTGCCGGTAGCCCGCAGCCATAATAAAGCCACTGGCAACGAATTCCCAGCTATGCTACTTTAATACATAGGGGTACAAACGTGGCTATTTTTGTCCTTGGTAGGTACCCAAGATTGATAGGTCTAACCAAACTATAAAAGCAGTATCATTTTAAACGTTGAATAAATGGTGTCACATCCAAAAAAAAAAAAAAAAACTGAATGAAGAGGGATCTACATCCCTGTACTTATTTTTTCCTATTTGGTCAAAGAACCTCTCAGATAATAATGGGTTGCTTGGTACAGACTTTAGAGTAGACAATTGCACAAGGTTGTGTCACAGAAGGGGATTTTCACGCATAAGGTGCGGCTTCCGGACGTTTCCAAAGTGGTTGTCTCAAAATCTTGCCACTTGGAACAGCATATTCAATTCAACAGTTTAGATTACGTTTGTAGTTTTTACTAGTAGTGCACAACAATATGAATATTTTATATCAGCCTGCTACGTTTTTGGTCAATTGTACGTCTTTTTAGCATGAGACGATTTACCCACTCTTTAAAGCCGTATAATGTTTTAGACACACACTTCCTATAACGAGTGCAATGTGCGTGCTATACCATATAAATAAGGACTGGAGAGAGAGTAACGACTTTTTAAGCTGCATGGAAACCCGGCCAATTCTTGCTACCTTGGAATGTTTTGCTGTTTAGACAGCTCTGTAAGTTTACTTAGGAAATGTCCCCGAGTTCAGTATTTTTCATGATTCTAATTATCTCTGCAAGAAAACATAAAGGGACATCACAATGTCCAGTAGGAGTCACTACTAATGGTCAGGGGACAGGAGATTCTCTCCCAAATTGCGTGATTTAGTATGCTCATCCACAGATGAGTTCTGTTTAATCTTTTCAAACAACAAATATTTAACTACTTTAATGACTTAAATATGCCTTCTTAAACAAGCTCATAAATCACAACCAAATCAAATCACGATTGCCAGCTGATAGAATTTGGCCCAGCTTTACTGTCTTCTGTCAGAGTGACAGACTGCAGGTCATGTTCTCTATATGGACTATCCAGCTGGAGCCTCAGGTTTTTGCCTTAATCTAAACTATTCTGAAAGGTTTAGTCTGGAGCAGAGATCCCTGAATGCAGTAAGTTTATTTATAGTTATATTACACTGAAACAGCCCCATCTGTACAAGAAGCTAAAAGCAAATAGTGGAGCCCTCCAGCCAACTGCTTTGCTAGTAGAGGCCTGGGGGTGTAATCCACATAACCTGCTGCAAATAAAGGATTAAGGGAAGCAGGAGAAGAAAAATTACATGAAAATTAACTATAGTTTGCATTTGCGATTTATTTTTCCCACTTTCCTACTAACTAAAGAATTATAATTATTATTGTTGGAAGAAGATGAAGAAGATCTAAGCAGGAAAGATACACTGAGATGCAACATTGACTTTACATGGATGTCATGCCCCTGACTGCAGGGGAAGGGGGAACTGGAGCTAGTTTTTTGGAAGAGAAGCAAGTCAGAATTTATTGAGGACACTGGGGCTATTAGCGCCGCTATAAAACTAGCTAGGACTGGACATTGCTCAGATTAGCGATTTGTTTGGAGTAATCGTCGTACCAACAAGTTCAGACATACACTGCCCAAGGTTTCAGTAGCTTCGTAACATCCAAAGCTTTGGTTGACAAAAGGTCACCTGTAGATCTTTAGTTCTCCTGATCTGTAAAAACAATGTACTCAGCGAGCTTCTCTTCTGCCAGCTGCATAGGCTCGCTAGAAAAGGTTTTCTGGTGTGACAGGTGTAGGTCTATTACTATGCAAGACAAACCATGAATTCAAATTCAGCCTGAATTTAAGTTATTCCTCCCAAATTACAACTTTAATTTCTGTCCTATGAAAAGATTAGAATTACAAAACTATGATTGGGAGTGCAGCTGTGCAAAGTATGCTGTCATCTGGCTGCTATCAGGGAATTATTGTCCGAGAAAGTATCAACAAAACTGACTTCATCTGACCTGGTGCAAACAGTTGTCTGGTCAAAATGTTGCTGAGAGATAATCCAAAAATTAAGCTTTGCAAGCAAAGGGGTGTAAAAACTGTAGAAAACAGGCATGGAGGTGCTTTCAAGTACAGCAAGTCAAGCAGTTTTATGTACAAAGCCATAGTGTTCTCTTGGAAACCATACATAACAGGATGCACAATACCATCAGAGACATGTCCAAATACAATACACAAAGACTTATAAAAACGATACAAGCAGAGATTTTGAATACAAAGAATGCAACTTAAGTTTTCCATACTCTGTCACAATGATACAATACAGATACTATTTTTTTTTTTTACTTAGTAAGAAAAGTTAGAAAAGTAAGAAAGAAAATACAAATGTGAAAGTAAAAATTATAGGAAACTAAGAAAGCGGTCGATTTGATAAACCCTACACAGTGGCTAATGTTTAGTAAATGTTTGTATTTAACATGTTTTCTTGAATTGCCTTTTATTAGGTGTAGGGTGGCAATACTTTTGTCTGCGACAAAGTGTCTAACCCTGTAAATGCCAAACACTAATCCTGCTCTGTGCTCAATCAAAATGTTAAATGTTAAAAATGCCTCATGACCCTTTCTTTGTTCAGCTGCATCCAGGTGAGGGAAGCGTGGTCTGTGGCCAATCTGAACTGTCGCCCAAGAAGGTACTCTGCCTCTGCCCTTGTTAATTCTGCGAGCTGAGCCACTTTTATGGCAAAGTCTGAGTTAAACCGCCTGTAATACCCAGTTATCCCCAAGAATGCCCACACTTTTTTTGCTGACTTGTGGTTTCACCACTCCTCGCCGTATTGCGTAGCGCAGATATTTGGCTTCAGAAAGCCGTATGGCACATTGTCCGGTTTGCTGTTAACCCAGCCTCCCTGATGGAGTTTCATACAGCCTGCACCTTCCCTAGATGTGTCCCAATCCTCACTGTGAATTACCATGTCATCTAGATAGGGGTGCAGTGTACTTTCGGTGGGGTCTTAGTATTCTATCCCTCAGGTGTTAAAACGTAACCCGAAAGACAACATCACCTATTGGGGAAAAGTCATCTGGTGTGGAAAAGGGAGTCTTTTCTTTGCCTCTTTGGATGAGGGGTACCTGCCAGAATCTTTGTGAGGTCTAGCGTGGTGAAGGAACAGGCTTTTTCCCAGCCTGACTGATCAACAAGGACATTGGATACACATCAAATCATGCTGTTTAACTTCCTAAAGTCGTTCCAAAACCTGATGGTGCCATCAGGTTTTGGCACTAATACAATAGGACTAGACTTGTCATTACAGCATTTTCAAATTTGCTTAGCTTATCGCTTCCCTAGGAATTTGGGATTGCAATAAGGTTTTAGTTTTACTTTCTCCAAGATGTGTTATGATGTCATGTGCCAGTAGATTTATCTCGGGTTTGACTTGGGGGGTTTGGTATCAAGAGGAGGTAGCATTTCTTCCACCACCAATACCTCTATCTTTACATGCTTTCAAAAGACTGACAGTAGATTTGTTCACACTTTCGTTTCCCAGGCTGTCTAATTATATAGTTTACCTCGCACACTCAATCCAAAACTTTATAAGGGCCTAGCAAAGTGGCCACAAGTTTGCTTTCAACTGGGAACAAGTACTAACACTCGGCTCCCCCAGTTGGAATTTTGAAATTAAAACAAACATTCAGAATTATTGCAGATGGAGCTACTGATGGCAATAAAAAGAAAATATCCATAACAACATTTGCTATAGATTTGGCCAGACAGGGTGTGATCACATTATCCCCTATCAGGACAGTGCGTATGAATCGTGAATGCAGCAGTTTTTAAATCGATATATGATTATCCCAATAGTGTGCCAATCCGTAAAACAATAACAACGAGGCTGGAAAAACTTAAAGAAAATCGTGCTGCTGCTGCTGTTCATACAAAACTTTCAAAAGGGAGAAAAGGTTGCAATTACCACAGACTCGTGGACCCCATTCCCCAATCTTTCCACAGATGGAAGGCTTATTTCACTTGAAATTGTTCTGTAAGCTTTTGGACCGAACGGCTGTTTATGTTCAGTACAATTTTTATTTGTATGTTGGAGCTACTGCACAAAAGTAAAGGACCGTCAAGACACACTTCAAACAGGTAGGCCAGGCATCTCTTTTTACAATGTAAAGTTGTGTAGATACGTGAATTTTAATTTAGTAATACCTGACCATATACAATTAACTGCACAAGAAGGCAAATGTTACATTAATTACTTATTATATTACTTGATTGTGCGTTAGTCTGGTATTTAAAATAGGACTTGTGGCAATGTTTGGGGGGTTTACATACACTAGTAGAGTATGTGGAGGAGAGAGGTGTTTGATTCAAGGACTTGGAAATTGTAATACTCAAACAGTTGAGCAATAGATCTCAAAAATACCACCCTACTAACAAAAACAGCAAAATTTTAAATCTGAGGCAGACTTTTTAATATCAGTCACAGTGCTCTTTACAATTCCAAAATATTGTGCTATGTTATCCCTGGTAATTACCTTTTTCCAGAAGTGAAAGTATATCCAACTTTTTTCAATTGTAAGCACCACTCGCTTTCGTTTTCCTGTAGCCATTTTGCATTAGCGCTGTACAGTGGGTGATGATCTTTTTTTTTTTTTTTAAAACGTTGCCGTTTGGGCAAAGTTATAGTTATTATATATATATATATATATATATATATATATATATATATATATATATATATATATATATATATATATATATATATATATATATATATGGAATAGGTTTTTGTCTTTTTGTTGTTAAATTAACTTTTAAGAAACATACTATTCTAAAAACATTATACTATGCGAAAATGTGTTCATAGTATATATACTCTTCAAAAAAAGAAACACATAGGTGTTTTGAATGTACTTTTTATAGCATTAGTATGGCAGTTTGCATAGTAAAACAGACAGTTCCAAGAACCTTAACCTGTACAGAAACCATTAAGACATTCAATAATATCACTTTCAAAGGTCAAACAAAAATTCAAGGTCAACAAAAACCAGTCGCAGGTATGCCCACCACTGGCAGCGATGACGACCTGACATCTCCTGCCCATGGATCAAATCAGAGCCTGGATAACATGCCAGGGAATGGTAACCCACTCTTGTTTAAGTGCCTGGAAAAGTCCTTGTAATGTCTGTGGCTCGGGGTGAAGTTGTTGCACACGTTGATCAAGCTCATGCCACAAATGCTCAATGGGGTTCAAATCTGGAGATCAAGACGGCTAGGGAAGCACATGGAAAGCTGTGGTGGCCCGGGCTGTGTGCGGTCGTTCATTGTCAAAAATGACATTACGATGGTTCATGAATGGGATCACGACAAATAGCGCAGAGCTGACAGTCTGCCACTCACACCATGACACTCCCACCACCAAATCTGTCAACCTGTCACAGAGTTGGCCGCAAAACGTTCATGACATCGCCTGTATACCTGGGCTCCTCCATCTGCACGTCGAAGCAGAAATCTGGATTTATCACTGAACACCACGTTTCTCCATCTTTGTATGGGCCATACTCTGATTATGACACCACTGAAGTCGTAGTCAATGATGTTGCAGTGTAAGAATCACTCCTCTAACTGGCCTTCTTGCTCGGATACATGCCTCCCCTAGGCAGTTTCTGACAGTCTGGTCGGAAATTTTATGCATTCCTGGTACTGCAGATGTTGTAGAGGTTGCAGTGGTGAACCTGTCACAAATGGGCGTATGGGGTATAAATCTCTCCTGGGCTGCCGTCTACCGGATCTTGGAAGGTCAAGTGTTGCTGGTATCGGTGCCAAAGTAACCCTACAGTGCTCTAGGAAACATTCAGGTGCCGTGTCGAGCATTATTCCATTGAGCTTTGGTATGTCTAGGCATAACTTTGAAATTGTTTGCAGTGAACACCAATAAGACATGCAAGCTGAGAACCCTCCACTTTTATAGCCACACGGCATGTTGCACGTACAGTGAATGTACATGAATATTGCAAGTCTTAAGCAAACAATGTTAATTTTGGGAATATTTTGTCATTTTGGCGTACGTCATACATTTTCGATCCTGACAATGTGCCACCCTGTCAGCAAAACTGATTAAATGATGTTTTTGTTGCAATTTTTAAGAGATTGAAGAAAAAAATCTGCTATGCGTTTTTTTTTAAGTGTATAGTTCTCCACTAGCAACTTTAATTACAAACCATAATATAAACATTTCAATATATACTTTGGTGTGTACGTGTTTTTTATTTATTTATTTTTTGCTTTGTAGTTAAGTATTTGCAATGTTAAAATGTAATTTGCTTATTCAGGGTTTATTTGCTTAGAAAATACTAACCAGGGCTGTCAGTATCAAAATGTAATATAAAGAGTGTGTGTGTGTGTGTGTGTGGATATGGTTTAAACGTTCATACAAATGTAACAAAAGCACATCCCTATGCATTGGATATTCCTAGCTCTGTTAGAATGACTAAATTTTAAAAAATTAGCACCACCATTTTAGTACTTTTCAATTTCAACAATATAAAATATGTGCTATAGTGTTGCCAGGCATATAGGAATATACCTATATGCCCATACATTTTTGGAGAGGTTAGCTGCATATGCTAACAGAAGTTAATGTGAAACAAATAGAGGCTATCTTGGTTGCTTGTCTTCTGAACTGTACCCTTATTTAACAAAACAGGATTTGACATCATATTTGCATGTCTGACAATCTGTGATCTATTAGTAAGGTAATTTTAAAACCATACAGCTGCTTACAATCCAATACGCAATATTTTTTTAATTGAGTAATGCATGATCAACCGTATCAAAGGCCTTGGAAAGATCAATGAACAGAGATAAACATGCTGATATTTATCTAGAGTCACTTTAATATCATCCATAACTTTAAATGCTGCAATCACAGTACTGTGACCGGACCTAAACCCAGACTGCATGTTCTTTAAAATGTTGTTTGCATCCAAGTAACATTTCACTTGATTACTGACCACAGGTTCCAACATTTTTGCCAAAACTGACAAATTGGAAATTGGTCTGTAATTGGTCATGTCAGATGGATTTCCAGCTTTTAAAGAGGAGTAACACAGGCCGACTTCCAGACATTAGGCAGTTAATTTGACTCAATTGAAAGATTATAAATATAAGTAATAGGTTCTACAATAACTACAGCAGCTATTTTTAATAAAAATAGATCTAGGCCATCAGGACCTAATGACTTCTTACAGTCAATAGCTTGTAAAGATTTTAATATATAATTTACTTGAAAAGAACAACACTGAAAGCTGGTTGAACATGGGGAGGACAGACTGTTACTATCATTGTTGCATAGAAGTTCAAAATTAGAGGCATTGCTGTTTTGATCTTCAAAAATATGACCTACTTTACAGAAATGCTCATTAAAGACATTAAACATATTAAATCTTATTAGGTATAACTGAATTTCCCGATACTGTTTGCTGAGGAAAACCAGATGAATTTATACATGCAAAAGTTTAATTGTTTTCCAAAATGTAGTATGATTTTACAGAATCACAGACTTTGTGGCTCAAATGTACTGAAGAAAGAATAATTTACAAAAACGACGAGAGAAAGTAAAAATAAACTAATGAGTTTATTATTTTTGTTCTCTGTATTAAATCGTGGTAATTATTCTTTCTCTCCTGTTTCTTTGAGCCTGCATGTTAACTGCAAGGATATTTCATCACTTGTTGACTTTTGACACCGCTGGCGCATGCGTACCTCGATCATCGAGTGAAAGCTGGTAGTGCAGTTGTAAGTAAATGTCATAATTTTAAATTAGTGCTTGTTCATTTCGTGGAGACAATGGCATTGAGCGAAACCATCCACAAGTAATAAACGAAAGTATGAAGCTTTAAACCATCCCGGGAGAAAGAGTTTGCTTTCACTGGAAATTGGTAAACCTGTGTCTCATCTGCAACAAATCGTCTGCACACTGTGGCCTATACAAGGTGAGCAACTTGAAACGTCATTATGAAACAAATCACAACACATTTTCATCTGAATGTCCTCCTGGATCAAACTAAAGGCAGATGCTACTTTCGGTGTTCAGCAAAAAAGCTGGTTTAACGACTCAAGTTTTGTATGTGAGTTTTGTTTTATAAAATTGGAGTGTTGGCACTAGGTTAGAGAATGCATGTTTAAATGTTATATTGCAGGTCTAAAATTTATATCATATTTACATATATCTTACGTCTCACTGTTACCAGGAACAGTAATCCCTTTCAAAATGAATGCAGTGCATTTGTCATCCACAACGCTCTTAAAAGTACTTAATACATGCAGCAGTCATACAAAAAAAAGTCTTTTTCTTCCAACCAAGGATTCAGATCTTCAAGGGAAGAGCTTGTCAAAAAGAATTCTTGCAAAAATGTGTCTATGTGGGGTAATTTAGTGGGTTATGCCGTGCTAAGTTCAACTGCAATCTTTGCTCTGCTGTACTGTCTTTTTAACAAATAATAAAAAAATGAAAAAATGTGTTTGTCCCATCACTGATCATAGTCCATGAGCCACTCCTTTATTCATAACGAATTACAACTATTTATTATATCACTACACTTGCTAATTAAGAATATATTTTGTCTCACTTTGGAATGCATTCAGAAACATCACTTTTAGCCTTGGTGCTCATTTCTCAGTGCTCAAGAATGTCGGTTCTGGGCTGTAGTTCACCAACTCTCCCTGATCCTGCTGTGATACACCTGCACTGGATACTAGGCTTGCCATGACGCAAAGAGCCCTACTATCTCCATCTTGCCACGGTGCAGGTAATAATTATTCATTCAAATGAACATGTCACAGCAACAGCGGCAGGCCTCTCATCACAGCATAAGAAAAATACATCAAAACATTATCAACTCAGCAGGAAGACTGGGACCATAAGGTAACACTACGCATTTCTGTAAGGATGCCATATAGAATAAAAAGTGTTCTCATATAAAGAATTCTTGTATATGCTGCACCAGCTAACACTACAATGAAATTAGATGCCAAAAACAAAATTAATTAAACTGTCCTAACATATCTTCACAACTTTCCTGCGGCTTACAATCATTTTAATTAAGTTGCTGCCATACAAAGCAATCAGGTGTAATTTAGGGGCTTAGCAGTTTTTTCACATAAACTTGTTGGTCAGCATTTCCCTTTGATACATGGTCTTGAAGATTTTCTTTATTTTTAGGTGATCTGCATATTCTAGTACAGACAGCTTCAAAATGTTCAACCTATCCATGTACAGCCAGCTAAAGGCATGACAGTGAATGATTATTTTTTTTTAAATAAATAAAAATTGTATTTAATTATTTTAAAAACACAAACTTAAATACCTGCTGTGTCCAAGAAATGACAAGGGGTATTGGAAAATCTGCAGTGAAGTCAGGAGATTCAGCTGGATACTAAAAAAAAATGTAAAAAAAACAAGAAGTGAACCTTTTTCCTCTTAAGACTGAAAAACAACTACAGTGGCTTGCGAAAGTATTGACCCCCCCCCCCCCCCCCCCCCCCTTGGCATTTTTCCTATTTTGTTGCCTTACAACCTGGAATTAAAATGGATTTTTGGGGGGTTTGTATCATTTGATTTACACAAGATGCCTACCACTTTGAAGATGCAAAATATTTTTTATTGTGAAACAAACAAGAAATAAGACAAAAAAACAGAAAACTTGAGCGTGCATAAGTATTCACCCCCCCAAAGTCAATACTTTGTCACCTTCTGCAGCAATTACGGCTGCAAGTCTCTTGGGGTATGTATCTATAAGCTTGGCACATCTAGCCACTGGGATTTTTGCCCATTCTTCAAGGCAAAACTGCTCCAGCTCCTTCAAGTTGGATGGGTTCCGCTGGTGTACAGCAATCTTTAAGTCATACCACAGATTCTCAGTTGGATTGAGGTCTGGGCTTTGACTAGGCCATTCCAAGACATTTAAATGTTTCCCCTTAAACCACTCGAGTGTTGCTTTAGCAGTATTCTTAGGGTCATTGTCCTGCTGGAAGGTGAACCTCCGTCCCAGTCTCAAATCTCTGGAAGACTGAAACAGGTTTCCCTCAAGAATTTCCCTGTATTTAGCGCCATCCATCATTCCTTCAATTCTGACCAGTTTCCCAGTCCCTGCCAATAGAAAAGCATCCCCACAGCATGATGCTGCCACCACCATGCTTCACTGTGGGGATGGTGTTCTCTGGGTGATGAGAGGTGTTGAGTTTGCGCCAGACATAGCGTTTTCCTTAATGGCCAAAAAGCTCAATTTTAGTCTCATTTGACCAGAGTACCTTCTTCCATATGTTTGTGGAGTCTCCCACATGCCTTTTGGCGAACACCAAACGTGTTTGCTTATTTTTTTCTTTAAGCAATGGCTTTTTTCTGGCCACTTCTTCCGTAAAGCCCAGCTTTGTGGAGTGTACAGCTTAAAGTGGTCCTATGGACAGATACTCCAATCTCTGCTGTGGAGCTTTGCAGCTCCTTCAGGGTTATCTTTGGTCTCTTTGTTGCCTCTCTGATTAATGCCCTCCTTGCCTGGTCCGTGAGTTTTGGTGGGCGGCCCTCTCTTGCCAGGTTTGTTGTGGTGCCATATTCTTTCCATTTTTTAATAATGGCTTTAATGGTGCTCCGTGGGATGTTCAAAGTTTCGGATATTTTTTTATAACCCAACCCTGATCTGTACTTCTCCACAACTTTGTCCCTGACCTGTTTGGAGAGCTCCTTAGTCTTCATGGTGCCGCTTGCTTGGTGGTGCCCCTTGCTTAGTGGTGTTGCAGACTCTGGGGCCTTTCAGAACATGTGTATATGTACTGAGATCATGTGACAGATCATGTGACACTTAGATTGCACACAGGTGGACTTTATTTAACTAATTATGTAACTTCTGAAGGTAATTGGTTGCACCAGATCTTATTTAGAGGCTTAAGAGCAAAGGGGGTGAATACATATGCACGCACCACTTTTCCGTTATTTATTTTTTAGAATTTTTTGAAACAAGTTATTTTTTTCATTTCACTTCACCAATTTGGACTATTTTGTGTATGTCCATTACATGAAATCCAAATAAAAATCCATTTTAATTCCAGGTTGTAAGGCAACAAAATAGGAAAAATGCCAAGGGGGGGTCAATACTTTCGCAAGCCACTGTATAATAAAAGAAAATTGAATAATATAACATTCACTGAAAGAGGTTGGTTTGGACTTCTTTTCAGTTTCAATTCCTAAACTTCATGGCAAAGACGTTTAAATTGACCTACTGAAATGGACAGGACGATGCCATTTTTTTAAACTACAAATGGGTAGATGGTCACAAGAGAATTTCACACCTTGCTAAATTTAACCCACATATAAGCCTTGACTGGGTGTCTAAAACCTTACTTGTCCACTGTGAGAAGTGCTTAAATCTGGACTTGTGCTTATAGCTCCTGATTTAAGTGAGCCGTGGTTCACTCTAACCATCACAAACACTAAACAATTGCTACTACATATAACTAAGATGTGCTTCTTGCTATTTTTATATTGGTGTTGTTGCTTGGCAGTCAGAAACAAACAATATTATTTACATGTCTATATGACCTAAGATTTGAATGGCAAATATTACACATGAACACAACCTTAAGCAACCTCACCTTTGACTTTAATTTAACTGTAATCAGATGTTCTCTGCCAGAAGTGTCGTTAGCCTTCAGTTTGATGGTGCTGAATTCTGTGTCGATGTACGCAAGCCTAGGGAGAAAATATATGAATGGCTTGTTAAAATTAAGGGGTGGTGGTGATTCAAAGTGTTTGCTTTCCTACGGTTAATCTGAAAGTAATATCAAGTGGACATGCATTTCTTCCGTCAGATTTACTGCTGCTAATACACTAGTCTACTGCTTACTGTGACCATATATTTACTATGTGTGTCAGGGCTCACACTGTGGTCAGTGGGCACTATGTTGTAGTTTTCCATCACATGAACCTTTGGAACACACAGGAGGTTTCTGTCAGCCTATACTTATGTACACATAAAACTTTGTCAGGCCTTTGATCCAGCTCTGCAGTTTTATACTATACAAGACAAACTCACTTATGCTCCATATGCCGTGTTTAATAGGGAGCTGTTTTTATGTTATTGCCTTTAAATAAAACAATTAAAGTTATAATGAAATGTCTATTTGTCTAATAAAACAAACTGAAAAAAAAAAAACACACACATTCAATCCATTATTAAGAAATATAATTTGTGAATGAAGTACATCAATTATTAATCTTCTGTACTGTCAATCCTAGGAGTAATTTATATGAATGATAGATATTATAATAGTTGCTATATATAAACTATTTGACTGCTAGCGTATTTTAAAGCCTTGGCCTCACCTTTAAGCTGAATGAAATGGTAATGGTTTTAATTACCATATATATATATATATATATATATATATATATATATATATATATATATATATATATATATATATATATATATATAACACACAGTATCCACCACTTACACTGTACATGGTTATTTCAGGCAGTCATTTATATCAGACTCATAACTTTTGCCGTTTGCCATTTCAATAACAAAGGCATCGTTTATACTGTGTTAAGCACTCTGTATATTTCAGGCAAACTCACATAGATTTAAAAGACAAACGCACTGCTTATTATTCCACCAATCATCTCTTTTTACCTTGTTACCTTGCCATTCACATAGATTAGAATACAAAAGGCAGCATTTTACTGTAGTAAGATTAAGTAATAAGATTAATTCTCAAACTGAACTTAGTAGGGATTCAAGGAAACACATGTACATGGATTAGGGAGTGGTTAACATGTAGAAAACAGAAAGTACTGATTAGAGGAGAAATCTCAGAATGGAGTGTGGTAACTAGTGGAGTACCACAGGGATCAAATTTGCAGACGACACAAAAATAGGAGTGGCGGCAAACACTGCTGCAGCAGCAAAGGTCATTCAAAATAATCTAGACAAGATTCAGAACTGGGCAGACACATGGCAAATGACATTTCATAGAGAAAAGTGTAAGGTACTGCACGCAGGAAATAAAAATGTGCATTATAAATATTATATGGGAGAAACTGAAATTGGAGAAGGAATCTATGAAAAAGACCTAGGAGTTTTTGTTGACTCAGAAATGTCTTCATCTAGACAATGTGAGGAAGCTATAAAAAAGGTCAATAACATGCTCGGATACATTGTGAAAAGTGTTGAATTTAAATCAAGGGAAGTAATGTTAAAACTGTACAATGCATTAGTAAGACCTCATCTTGAATACTGTGTTCAGTTCTGGTCACCGCGCTGTAACAAAATATATTGCTGCTCTAAAAAGAGTGCAAAGAAGAGCGACCAGAATTATTCCGGGTTTAAAAGGCATGTCATATGCAGACAGGCTAAAAGAATTGAATCTGTTCAGTCTTGAACAAAGAAGACTATGCGGCGACCTAATTCAAGCATTCAAAATACTAAAAGGTATTGACAATGTCGACCCAAGGGACTTTTTCGACCTGAAAAAAGAAACAAGGACCAGGGGTCAAAAATGGAGATTAGACAGAGGGGCATTCAGAACAGAAAATAGGAGGAACTTTTTTACATAGAGAATCGTGAGGGTCTGGAATCAACTCCCCAGTAATGTTGTTGAAGCTGACACTCTGGGATCCTTCAAGACGCTGCTTGATGAGATTCTGGGATCAATAAGCTACTAACAACCAAACGAGCAAGATGGTCCGAATGGCCTCCTCTCGCTTGTAAACTTTCTTATGTTCTTAAAAGGGAGGAGCAGACGAGCCCGAGCGTCCAGAAAGGTGTGGCCCAAACATCCAAAGTGCAAGAGGGAGGAGCCCAGTGTGTCCACAGCCCAAGAGGGGGGTGCCGGTGTATATATACCTACATCTACTGAGCAATTATTCGAAATTTGTTCTAAACTAGCCCAAAAAGGACCATCATACATAGTGCTACATGTAGTTAGTGTAGAAGTTTTACAACCGAGAGCAAAAATATGTAGACATACTGATGCTAAAGTTATAAAAGAGCTTCAAGTTTAGATGCAAAAGAAGTCAAGGACCTGAGTCAATTATGCCGCACTGTGTTGTGGTTTTGTGCTCTAGACCACTTTAAGTTGAGGACCACCAAAATGGTTCATACCTTATAAACTTCAAGTTTGAAGTGAATACATCAGTTGCTAGCTACAAATGTTAAACTCATATAGCACGTTTTATACAATAATGTGGCAATACTGGTACATTGCATGTGATACAGTACATTATCTTTTCACTTGCAGTTATAGCCCAGCATACACAAGGTAACAGGTTTTGTTTATGCGGGAGGGTTCTCACTAAACCCTCATTGTTACTTTGAAAGGCTATGTAATGTTTTCTTTATCTTCACACTTGTATTGGAGGAATTAATCAGTCATGTACTGTTTGGAAAATTGTACTTAACCTTCCAGCTTAAAAATTTCCACAATGACATACATACATACATACATACATGCTGAGTTAGTTATATTTCTAATTAATCAATCTGCACCCCTTTAAAGTTAAAAAGTATAAAAAATTGAGAGAAGGTGTAACTGTTCCCCTGCTAGGGACTCTAAATTCTTAAATAATGTCATCTAGGTAAGCCAGAGCATATACCTGAAGCAACTTAATTGTTGTTGAATTAGAAAGTGGCCACACTGAACATTTGTTGAGACTGCCCCATCAGACAAGTTTGCTGTCTTTACATTTTGTATTTCACAGTTAATTAAATACAAAATACTTAAAAGGGTGGGTAAATCGCTTTAAATGTACATGTCAAACTTCATTGTATGTACAGTAATCCGTCGCGTATCCGCCATGAACAACCTCTCCAGCAACGTGAGTTTATTATTGAACAGAGAAGATTAGTTCAGATATTGTAGATCCTGTCAAAGTTTTCGTGCTGTTCACGTGAGATGTTCTGTGTGTTGATATGTAAATAAATCCTGTTCATTTGCGGGACGTATCAGCTTCAACCTCTGTCTCGACCTCCTGCCTGTCACTCAGCAGCGAATGCACACACCCACACGGCAGATGGCTATCCTGTCACAAGCATTAATACTCTGTATCTTTCTAAACAAGGGATTTAGGGGAGCTCCCCAATAAAAGCTGAATCTCAAAACAATAACTGTGTGAATATATTGTTACAGCTGTGTACAATGGTATGTAAAACAGGATTCATTCATCCAACTGTTTACATATCCGCCCTTACTCTGGTCCCACTACAGTCAGATATGCGACGTATTACTGTATGTATGTATATCAAACTTCATTGTACATCTATCTATTTATATAATTAAACACATACTTATCCCATCCAAGACTTTCTATTTCCTTAATAAGCTGTGTATAATATTGTGGAGGTGGGGCCGCATGCATCTCATGTCTGTTCTTCAAAGCCACTTCCTATGGGAGAAATGTACAGGAATTTAAACGCCAGAAAAAATAAATATATCCCCAAGACTTTGCAAGTGGAGGGAAGTATTAATTATTATTTTTACAATATTTAAACAGGTAAGACCAAAATAATATAATACCTTATTTCCAGCAAGCTAAATTATGTTTAGAACAGATGCAACTGTTTTGTGGTGAATTTATATTTAATCGCTATTGGTAGGAAAGGGGAATGTTTTATTTTAAAATTCATATACAGCTGTAATTCATAATTGCATTACTTGACAATGTCTACTTAATTTAGATTGCTATACATTTGAAACCATACAAAGGATTTTTAATGGCATTTTATGATAATGAAGGACAAAGCAGGGATCATCCCTCTAATGCTGTGTGGAAGCTGGGACCCTGACCAAACTAATTTGTAATCATCCCCAGTTTGGGGTGCTACAGACATGAAAGTGAACAACTGTTGATAAAGCAACATAATTTGCCAGCAGGATTCCAGGTTGAAAAATCAAGTATCTTGTAACCATGGCTGTGAACTAGGGTTGTATTTCTCAAATACAGCCACAGGGTTTATTCTGTGGTGCTGGTCATAACTGCTATGCTGCTTTCATTCAGCTAATTTCTGTGCCGGTTTGGGTGGCTTGCATTATTGTTCCTCTTACTGCTTTATGTTGCTTTCTGTTAGTCAGTATAGTACAATGCAGACACTAGTAAGTGATATTAACAGACAGAGATGTTATTACTCACCAAAAGAGTTCTGAGTTCAAGCATGAAACTAGCCAGATCACAGCAATGCTGCAACCGCTATTGGAGAAAAAAGAATTTGTAAAATAGTTATCAACTTGAGTGACCCTGTGCCATATCAGGAAACAAAACTAACCATCCACTTTAAGATGCATGTCGTTTTACATCAAGATTAATGGACAGTACTAAACGCATTCAATGTCTTCTGATTTGATTTATGGTTGTCTCCATTAGCTTAAAATATTAACTAATAAATGTAAAATCTATCATAATAATGAACTACATAGCCCAAGGTAAAACATAAATCTAGCCATAATATTTTAACATTAACTTTTACAAATAAGAACATTTTGCATAGCAACCATATTCATAATTTGAATAGTTAAAACCAAAAACCTGTATTAAAATTTCAAAGCAAGAATCTGTGGGAATTATTTGGCATCACAGTGTGAAGGTAAAGCCTTGTAAATATTGTACTCTGGTAATAAAGTTATATCTTTGCGTCAATAAAATGAAACGACACACAAGTAATAACATTTTCTTTTTAGGCGTTTTATTTTTTAATTTGGGTTTCACAGGCTGACCCTGAGACTAGTTCAGTAGATGCTGTGATATACAGTTAACTCGCATTGAAATTAACTTAACTTAATTAACAAATTTTCTACATGGTCACAATAAGTGACTGCCAAAATGTGAATTAAACCAATTGCCCAAGTTCAAACAACTGAGTGTAAAGGATATTGGGAAACGTATTACGTTGCATCCAGATTTGCTCAGTAATGTATTTTAGTGCTGTTTTGGGACTACTAACTGTATGATGTATTTGGAGTTGCCATAGTGCTCACACATCAATGTCATTTCCATGAAGTATTGAAATGAAAAAAAAAAAAACATGCATTATCCAAGCAGACAAAAATGGAGATGTTGAAAGTGGCAAATAGTGTACCACCAACAAAAAAAAAGAACACTATGCACAACAGCTGGGACATGAAGATTACAAGTGTCATTAATTTGAAATACACAATTTTTTTGTTTTTGTTTTTAAAATTCACTTACAGCCTGTGAACAGGATAGCTTGAGGGTGACGTCAGACCAGGAAGTGCAGAGACACAGTATTGTGGTTGAATGCACTGGTGCACGAGTTTTATTATAAAGCAAATAATTAATCAAAACAAAGAACAAATAAAACGGCACAGTGGCCAAAATAAATTCACAAAACAGACAAGGAACAAACAAGTATCATGCTGGTGTACAACCAGCATGGGTAGCAATTGTTTGCTCTACTTCAGTTCTCTTTACTCACATCTCTCAATCCACCTCACACTAACCCCGTTCAGTTTTTATACATGTGATGTTTAGCAATAAATTAATGAATCTCGAGATGGTCACACTCTACACGAGTTTAGTGTGGCTGGGGAATTGTAACCCCATCCATGCTGCAAAACAACAATAACAAAAGTGTTTTTAAAAAACCAAACCATACATTTAATATATATATATATATATATATATATATATATATATATATATATATATATATATATATATATATATATATATATATATATATATACACACACACACACACACACACGTTTAGATTTTTAACTACTGGCCCCTTGGGGTTTTTTTATTTTCAGTATGTTTCTAACTGTGTATGGTAACCAAAGAGAGCCCACGTCTCAAAAGAAAGTGGCTAAACAAAGCCTTTATAGCCAATATATGTTACTTCAGCCACTTAACACGTATATAGCAAGTGTTGTAAGAAGTAATCCAAATTTGGGTAACATTGAAATTAAAAAGGTAATTTAATGTTATGATGAATATAAAGACATACTAGATGTTAAGCACCACAACACAGTAACTATAAGAAAGGGCAAGATACTTGGAGTTGTAAGTTTTTTTTTTTTTTAAACTCTGGACTGCTGTTCAATGTAAAACATCTACTGTTGACATCTAATATACAACCAAGTATCCTTGTTTTGAATTATTTACAGGTTATTGAATAAACAAAGTAACTTGACTGATTCATCTGATGTCAGTACTTGATGGCTAGATGTAATTAGTACTGTTAAACTATTGTAATGTTGGAATGTATTTTCTATTTTGGCCAGGTTACAATATTTACACTAAGATTATTTTATAAATATGAGTTAGAATTAAACAGATGTAGAACACTTAGGTTGCTATATGACAGGTGTTATTTTATTCTGAATACACTATAAACTTACTTGGCGGTTTGCCCAATATTATGCTATACTGTTGCTTTAATTGGAAGAGATACATGCTGTGATGTTGCTGCTCACTGAGTTATGCATTTTAACTCAGTAAAAAGAAAAAAAACTTGTGCCTAAGGAAATAGGGTACAGAGCGAAGAAATTTCGTCTTGGACATTGTTTGACACTTTGTGAACCTGGCTAAACTTTACCAGCTTACACTGTTATGCTGTCTGCTTGTGCACACGCATTTGCTTTACTCTTGGTAGCGTAAGGAACCAGAGTTTGGGTAATCGAATACACAAAAAGGTTGCACCCTGTGTATTCAAATAGGAAACTATTCGAAATTCCCACCCCTAATCCTAATTATAACCACTATCAAAACAATGTTCATAATACAAAATAATAGCAATCCTATACAGAGCGTTGTCGCTTGTGTAGCCTCTCTCAAGTCAGCGCCAATCTTGCTGAATGATACTAGCGAGTCCTGGAAAGTTTGTGAACGCCATTTTTAACCTGAACCCATCGGGACATCTTACTGTGAGACTGGATATAATGTAAACGAAATGTTGAATTCACAACAAATAAAGCTGCTGTTTGATCCGCAAATCTCGGAAACTGACGCTAAACAAGGATACAAGTTACTTTTTTCCCCGTCATAATGAAGCCTTCTCTCTAAATGGTCGTTTTCATTTTTTTTTTTCATAATTACATTCTTTGATTTATTGTTTGCTTAGTTGTACAAAACCCGATTTGTAAAAGATTTTCCAGGGGAACGAGTATCAACACAGTACTTCGGTACGTCGCCTCAGATTCTGACTGTACAACAAATATGACACGCGGCAGGGAAGTTAGGATTAGTTCGTAGTTATGTTTTTAAAAAACGGTTTGTAAATTCGTTTTCAGCTTTTTGACACACTGGCCCATTTTCCTGTATTCATGAAACGGAAGCCATATATATATATATATATATATATATATATATATATATATATATATATATATATATATATATATATATATTCACACACACACACACACACACACACACACACACATATATATATATATATATATATATAACACACATATATACACATATATATATATATATATATATATATATATATATTATATATATTACACACACATGGGTTACCCCGTCACACCATATTTTCAATAAAATGTATGGTACTTTTCATTGTACTTTCATTGAAATTAGATTTCACTGGTAATGTAACATCAATAGAAACTGACAGAATGCATTTGGCTTACACTCCTGATAAGAATTACTGTTAAGACATTATTTTTTTTTGCTTGTCCCTTGAAATTTGTATTAATGAGAGTTTACTATATTTATAGTTTGAGTAAATCGTGTTAAGATCTAGTTTATTTTTCAAAATCCTGGGAAAAAAAGGAGCCTGGCCAACTGATGAAACAAGGCTAGTGATCGAAGTTGCAGTTGAAACAACATCCAAACAAATATCAGTGTCAGGAATAATGTGTGAATAAACCAATAACTCAACAACAGCACAAACCAACAACATTTAATAACTGGTATCTAATCCTTTATTTCGATTTTCAAAAAAAAATCATAACCAAGAATAAATTTAAATGTTCCTTGAAGTACCTGCTTTATGATGTGGTGATATCCATGCAATAACTGTTTCAGCTGCCAGCTACACTGCAATCTAAAATAAAGTTAGCATAAGTTTACATTTTTTTTTATCAAACAAAATACTTATTTATATATTCTTTTAAATGAAAAGATATAACATGAAACAAATATTCAGCTGGAAAGTTGAAAAATATACATTCAAAGATTAACAAATAAAAGTGAGGTGGAAAATACAAACTTCTGCAGTTGAAGGCAAAATGATTGAGCTGTATAAACACCTACTGGTACTTACTGCTCCCACAAAATAGAGTAATTAATGACATCACAAGGACAACATGAAGACAGATGTGACTTGGACCACTCAGCAGGTGGGGGTGAATGAAGGTTTAGCTGATGTCGGTCCCCATACACAATAAAATCTTGAGATTGTGTTTGACTTCATTCCTTTTTTTGGAGAACTGACGGTGCCAGACAGTACTTCCTTTTAAGGATACCCAATAGTTTTAAACAGGAATGCTTACTGATGGAATATTCTTAAATTAAAACAGCAATTAAAACTGAAGCGATCAAGGATTCATACTTTTTTCTATCTTGGACCTCCTTTTAAGTGATACGGGTCTGCAATTTACCACCTTGTCGAAATACAGTTTGCTAATCTACAGCTTTAAAGAAATTCACCTAGACACAGATTTTTACTGCTAAACACTCATATTATTATTAACATCATTATATAAAATAGGCACTGCAATAGACTGAGCATTTACATTTTTTTTAAACAAAAATAAACAACTAATTGTGATGCTGAATTTTCGCAAGTCTTCTGTAACATTTCTGCAACCCCCAGTTTAGAGCCTCAAGCCCAAAATATCTGCAGCAATCCACAACAGAACAGTCAATACCATTAGCAGGTAAAGCAAGGCAGTCTGGATCTATATACATTTTTTTAACGTTATTATTTTTACCTTGCATGTTTGAGCTGGAGATCTGAAGGCAGGATTATCCTTAAACGAAAATCCTTCTCCTAGGTCAGTGGAAATAAAACAAGAAACAAACAAATATATATGGCATGATAATAGTATGGCACATTTAAAACACACAAACAACAAGATCAGAAAAAAGTCACAATTCCAACTACACCTGGAAACCTGTTTAATTTACCGTATTCCTTTGAATTTAAGATGCACTTTTTAAACAATTTTTTCTTCAGAAAAAAAAAGAACCTGTATCTTAAATTCGAGTACAGTATAATGATGCATGTATTTAAAAAAAAAAAATCGCTAACAAAAGACATGACTACCAAAGTACACAAACAGCAACATGACTGACTTATGAGAAAAGACAAACCAACATGTTACTGCCCAATCTCAAATCATCCACAGCATAAAGGCAGCCATTTTCAAAGAAGCGTCATTTAGAGCCCTGTGCGGGTCCGATTTTTATGACCCGCTTCCGACCCGGACCTGCTACTACAGGAACCGACCCGAACACGCTGCAACACCGTCTTCTTACCTGCGACCTGACCCAAACCCGCAAGTGTTTGTCCTTTACCTACTGCCTGCGCCGACTAACTTGTTTTTTTTTTTTTTTTTTTATCCGCACCTGAACCGCAAACCACGAAAAAGTTCACATTCCGACCCGAATCCGACGCGCTTTTGCGGGTCACCCGTGCGCCCCTGACCCGATGCAGGACTAGCGTCATTAGCATCCTGAGGAATTTAAGAAAAACTTTTGCAATTTTAGCATTTCTAACAAATAGATCAGAAATGCTGATCAAACCCCCATATTTTTCGGCATGCCAAGCAATAGCACTGTTCACGAATTGGGAGAAAAACAGGTGTGAGTTATCACAAGTGGAAATGACAAATAACACATAACTGTCATGGTCTGTGTGATAGCAGACAGCTGCAAATTGCCTCCTGTACGTAATTGAGGATTTAACTTTGTAAATACATATTTATTTGATATTTAATTTTTTCCTCAATTTGAGGGTGGGAAATTTGGGCTGCGTCTTGAATTTGAAGGAATACTGTGTATTACATATAATTACTTACACACACACACACAACTGCTCCAGATAAGCTTTTGGGTCTGGAAATAACTTACCCTCTAATTTTAACACAGATAGTAAAATGTATTTTCATGGGGTAAAATGCAACATTACCTAGAAGTCATGAGTAATCTCGATAAATACTGTACAATCTTTAATAGTAAGGAGGTAGGCATTAAAAAAGAGCCTTCCATTTTAAATGCAATGTCACTTTGAGCTACTGTACAACCACGTGTTTTCTACAAGACTCTTTAATCCGCTCTGCGCATTTTTAATGAGATATCACAGACTCTGCAAACAGTGGCAGCATTTGCCCTGCAGTGTCCCCATGCAAACCTCGATTCCAGGGCCTGTATTCTTACCAGTACAACAGTATACCATGATTTTCAAACAGGTAAACGACTATTTGCATTGCATTTTACTACAGCAATCTCAAGAAAACACATTCACAGTTAGAAATTAACCTTTGGTACTTTCTCAGCGGCAAAGCGTGCAATTCTAGCTGAATAATCCAGTTATTTTCGGCAAATCTGGTGCATATTGTTCTGCAACGTTGTCGAAGGTAAAGTTTTTTGATTAATGTCATTCTCAGGTGTGAAAATCGTCTATCCCCTGACGCAACAGGCAGTCAAAAGCAAACGTAAGGCAATGCAAATCCAGCAAATTTCCCCCAGGATGTAGTCGAGCAAGAGACGAGGACGATACATTAGCTGGAAACGCATTTATTTTAATAAGTTTCCAGGTTCATTGAAATACGCAACCCTACACATGCAAGATGCCTGTATATGTATTTCCCTCATAGATAAAAAGAACGGTACAATGGCTAATAAGTCAATAATTCTGGTACAGACTTGAGGTGAATATAAGTTTTTTTTGAGCCACAACAACAGGGGGCCCCTTGCAATGGGTTGCATGTGCCTAAAACCGCAAGTCTCTGCAAATTAATTACGCTACTTATATTTTAACATTACATTCTTAAGCTCAGTGAACATGTTACATGTTAAAACAATATAAAGCCACACATATAAAATAAGGAAATGCATTAACACAAAAGTTATAAAACTGTTTGTTTAATATTATAGGCACCTTTGTTTTAGTGGTTACCTTGGATGATAGTTTCAGTTGTATTTATAGCTGGACTGGGGTGTTTATATACAACAGGGCTAACCAGAGATTGGATCATGTGTGTTAGGTTGGTTTTACTTGTATACACTTTCCTAGTAACTGAAGACATATTCTGGGCAAAGTAGTTGTTAGTGGAAGTTTTAGAGGAGGTGGCAGGGGAGGCAGACAAGCTGTGCAGCGAAATTGCTATGTGGATTTTTACACATTCAATTTTAATTTAGTTTGTAGATTAGGTTTGTTAATATGTAAAAACGTCAGCTACACAGCTTATCTGGAGCATTAATATATATATGTGCAGGGTTAGAAACTAACAATATTGTGGTACTAGTCCGAAGGATTAGTACCTTTCTGAAAGGTCACAAGCGGTCTTCACTAAAGCCCCAATTTAAAGACAGTACTGTAGCAATCTGTGCATTGATGTTTATGTACTGTGTTCCCTGCTGTTTGTTTGAGTTTCCATGTTGTGTGTTATTCCCTCCCCGCTGTGTCCAGCCGCTGCTTGTTTACCTTTTCCAGTGTATAATGTAACCCGCTGCCCGTTTGTCTTCCCTGGTCTGTTTCCCCATTGGTTGTTATCTGTCTGTCTTGATGGGTTGTTGTTCATCTGTGCCCATTGGTTCTGGTGTGCAGCTGAGGGCCAATGGGATGTGTGTCAGCTCTGGTACCTTGTTCTGCATAAAGGGCGGAGCTGAAATTATAAAAAGGTTCTGCGACACCAAACTGGTTGTTGTTCATGGAATGCAGTGAAGCTGATAGAGCAGTAGTCTCTGTGTGGGTGCGTCCTAAAATCAAATAAAGCATTCAACTGAAAAAAGCATGTCTTCTCCATTTTCTGCCTCCGGCAAAACGCTACACTGGCGTCAGAAGCGGGATTGAGGATGGAACAACTGTCCCAGTATGCCAAGGAACTCAAGACGGAGCTCATCCGGATGGAGGAAAAGACCAGGAGCAGTGCTGGGAAACGGCAGTCACCGCCGGCAGAGCACATGGGTCCTGGCTGGGCACCCTCCAACAGCGGTTTGGCAATACAGGGGAACAGAAGCTACTGTTAGACAGTTTCCAAAGGCGAGCGCAGATGGCAGGGGAGACTTTGGCTCGACTAGCCACCGACCTGGAGAGGGAAGCCCGGGGGGTATACGCAGACGCTGCCACCTGAGAGCAAGAAGAGCAAGCCCAGTTCCAGTTCACTGAATCCACGGATCCGGACGAGCTCCACAAGTACCTGTGCCTGGCCAAACTATGCAAATAAACACACTCCTGCACAGGAAGCGGACACAGGGCAAGAGCAGTGACAGCCGGCAGTATTGTTTTATTGTTTGTTTTTATAGAAGCCTTCCCGGCTCAGTCTATTGCAGCAAGAAGAAAATAAACAGTATTGGGGGGCAAAAAAAACCCCATTTATTTTACAAGCAGTGACTTTGGGATGTTTCTTCTTATAACTTAAAAAGACAACATGGCCTAGACAAAATGGACCATTGATTAAAAAGACAAGCACCTTGCAACGATGAGGCATCTGATTGTTTTATATTAAAAATGTAATGCAGAATGTTATAATAAAACACAAACAGGCAATGCCAGTGAAGTGAAAGACCAAACTGGCTGAAGAATTACCCATGGCTTGAGTTTATTAATGATTGTGGTCAAATCAGTAGTTCAGTCTGCAGCCTCTATGCCACTGTAACGCTTGCTAGACGCTGTTACAAAACCGTTACATTAAATGACATTCTAGTGGCAGTGCACATAATGCAGCTTTGCAAAAAAAGCTTGAAGTAGAAGCTTCACGTCGGGCAATGGCAAAGGCAATAGACAGTGCAGATAAATAGAATAGTAGATACATGGAGAGGTTTTGTTGAGCAGCTTTAAGTCATTCGTACCAATACTTGCTAGTGTGAATGATGATGTAGGAGAAAACACTACATCTTTTTTTGGAACCGAAAAAATTTATAAAGTATATAGCTAGTTATTTAAAATTTTCTTCGAGCATGCGCAGTTTATTTTTTGCTAACTCATAAGTTACGCATGCGCAATCGGACTACACCACAGAGAATAAGTTAATGGGTATTCGTCAGTTTAATAATCCTCTGTATCCTAATAATCCTCTGGGTAATTTAATTTGAATTCCTTAGGTCACTTATGTCTTGTGGATGCTTCTGACCTTAGCTCAGTCTATAAAGCTAATGATGAGAACCATGATTGACAGTGCTATCTCCAATGGGGACTCCATAAGTTGATGTAGCAACAAATGAAACTGTACCTCTTAAATATTTACAGCCAAGACATTAGTCAGGATGTATTTAGTTTATATGCAATATATATACTTTAAAACATAAGTATAAAATTTGTAATACTATACTATATTGCGTAAGATAACATATTACAAACAGTATAATGTGCATGATCATTAATATTACTAAATGTTTGAGGGTTTGTTTCCAAAGACAACAAGTATGTAATAAATTGTTCACAAACAATTATGGATTTGCAGCATTTGACTGATGTTCAGCACCTTCTTCCTTCCATGTGAACTGTGACACACAATACATACAGTATAGCTGAATACACTACGGTAGCTGCATTTGAACAAAATAAAAAAAAAGTAAAAGTAAACATAAAGGAAGCTTAAAAGCGTTTTTCTATTTTGTTTTGCAAGTGATTAACGCCATCGTTTTGTTTACATGTTGAAATCCCTAGTTAACTGAGTTACAAGTATCCGGGAGATCCTGTTGTTCATGATTATTAAGCTATTACCTTGTTAATATTAAGTTATGAAATGGTTGAATTAATTGTATGGAAACATGCCGTTCTCCTCTTAATGACGCCATTTGAATCAATTTCAATTTTTAAACAAAGTATAAATATAAATACACTGGGGGCTCCCGAGTGCCACATCCAGTAAAGGCGCTCCGCTTGCAGTGCAGGATGCGTCCTATAGCCTGGAGATCGCATGGAAAATGCTTGTGTAACATTATTTGTCTCCTTTCAATGAACTCATTACTAGAGAATCCCTAAAAGGACATGGTGTAAATTAAAAAGGAAGGCTACTATCTCGAGCACACAACTTACTATCTCGTGATCACGAGATATTATAGCAAGTCGTGCGTACAAGATATTATGTCTTGCGCATGAGACAGTAGTCTCCCATTTTATTTTTACATCATGTACCTTTAGGTGTTCCGTACATTACTATGCCACACTGTGGCAAAGTGCCCCGCCCTTTGGCTATTTATTTGTGTTGTATGTTACGTGTAGTGTGTTAATGTTGGTGTAGTCATTGGTACACGGGATATAAATGGGTCTGTGTAACACAAGTGTTTAAAATGTATATTTGTATTTAGGCACGAGGATTGCACAGCACTTCACGTGCAGGTAAAATGTAATAATACATGAGCATGGGGAATTGCACTTTTATTAATTCACGTGCAGTTGTACCGAGACTCTAATTGAATGACTGACTAGCAATCGAGTATCAGTACAGCTGCTAAAAGCAGCATGTTTTCACTCACTCAGGGTTGTGTGTTCAGTGAGTGGAGAACGGGATTGGAGACGGAGGTAATAATAAAAGTAAATAATAGCAGCTCACCGTGTTTGTCTGTTTGTTAGTGTCTGTTTCGTGTAGTGTTAGTACGTTTTGTTTGTCTGTTCACTTTGGCTACTGTGCCGTTTTATTTTACAAAGTGTTTTTCGTTTGTTCAACCTTTTATTTTTCTGTTTTGTTTATTAAACTGTGCAACAGCGCAATTCACATTTCACCTGGCAGTACTGAGTGTTTCTTCAGGTCTGATGTCACAAACACGCCATCCTGTTACACACACATCCATCAAATTTTTTGTGACCTTCATAAACAAAGCAGCAATACAGGTGGCAAAATGCCTCCCTTGCCACGCCACATGTGTCTGTGTCTGTCCCGGGCTTTACTGCAGCAGCTCACATGTTGTACAACTTCAACCCACCTGACTTCCTGGTTTGTCAATAAAGCTTATTGAATACAAGACCCTTCAATAATTTTATACAATTAGAAGGGAAACACTAATACACACAAAGGCGATGCGACAGGTTTGAAAACTGCCAGATCAATACAACTGTTCAAAATTGCTACTGACAAACTATGATCAAGACTGGTACATATTCGTCAACATGACGTGGAAATTACAAGTGTCTTCTCTGACAGTATTTCAACATATATGGCAATAAATCATACACATCAGGCTTATCCAGTTCCTACGAAATAGACTATAGACAATACTATATATTGTCTTTCAAATCTGTATCTTTATAATTGTGATGCCCTTTGTCAGAAACTGGGTATTTTTTCAACAAGTATTATTGTTTTCTCCGTCATTCTGGATGCTGCTTCACCCTGCTGGGCCACATACATTGAAGCTGTTCTCCGATTGCTCAATGCCCTAGTTAACGTGCGTCAAACCGCAAAAAATAGGACTCAATCCTATTTATTTTGTGCTGCTCCTACATCGCCTGTGGTGTGAAAGATACTTATCAAAAGTATAGGTTCTATTCGTTTTGACGCATCGCTGCACAGTTCCGCTTGCCGCTTCGAGTCTGGTGGGAAGAAAGCTTAATGATAACAGGAGAGTTAACAAATAGACTTGTTAGCCTTTTAAAAGCAAGCATCCTTCATTTATTATAAATTATTTTAACTGTAATAATGATGTTTTATTAATTAAATATTTTACATGATTTATTAATTTTGTAAATATAAATGCTAACCTCATTTTGAAATACTTACTGGTCCTGAATGTATTGGTCCTAAACAATAACACAAATAATCTTACACTAACTTCAATATGCTTGAATTGTTGTTATCACATTCTTTTTATTTCCCTGTTTTTACCACAATGAAACCAAAATGGTAGGAAGTACTATTTTACATTACATTAGTGTTTATCATCATCATCATTTTTCCTTCCTATGATATTTACATTTTAGTTTTTTCAGTTTATCCATAAATACAACACAGCAACCTTTGTATGTTACAAGCAGGAATGAGATTTCTGAGTTTACTTTATGTTAAACTGAGTAGAAATCTACACGCTATCAAATTTGAACAAAAACAGTACCACTGATTACCGATTAAAAGCCAACGCCTGGCTTCAGTGCAGGGAGCTATGTCCTTGCAGGCTCGAATCTACACTGTTGGATCATTCATTCATACTATGACACGCCTGAGGTGACTATGACTGAAGCATATGCACTTAAATCGCCTAATTAGTGAGACAGTGGATTGGACATTGGATATGGAGGGATTTCAGCTGTTGAATTGCAAGCTTGAATAAAAACAATAAAGAAAATCACATAAAAAAAATAAAAAAAAACAATATGCTGCATCTGTCAAGAGAGCAGCGCCTTCGTGCAATCGGCATGTTGGAGACTGGACTAGGGCAGCGTACTGTGGCTCGCTGTCTTGGGTGCTCACAGCCAGCAATTTCAAACCTGGCAAGACGGTATAACCAGTCACACACCTTTGTGATGTCAATCGTTAATCAGCACAATAAAGTCACTGCACCTGCTCTAAAACAGAGTTTGTCATTTTTTTATCACACCTAGTGAATTTTATCCAAATATAAGTGATTTTTCTTTTAATGCACAGATGTAAGTGATAAGTTTCTTTTGATGCTCAGTATTTGTGTGTGGGCGTTTCTATAAATCACCCAACAAAATGTCTTCAGAAAATACTTTACTGTATTATCTATCCCTTGAATATAATGAAATAACAAAGCATACCTGAACTGTAATAAAACCATCATATACTGTCTTCTCTTTATTCTGAGGCAGCAGCAGCGGGCTCTGACTTATTAAAGCAGATGACGTAGACATCTCGATGCATTCTGAAACAGGAGAATA
Source organism: Polyodon spathula (assembly GCF_017654505.1). Taxonomy (NCBI): domain Eukaryota; kingdom Metazoa; phylum Chordata; class Actinopteri; order Acipenseriformes; family Polyodontidae; genus Polyodon; species Polyodon spathula. Next base: position 62,969,809 of record NC_054538.1, on the reverse strand, counting down.
AGTAACAAAACAATAAAATTAATGGGTTGATGGTTTTCATGCTAATTGTAATGATCCAAATTCTGAAAAGATCATAAAACAAAATCCCCCCCCAACCCCAACCACAGAGTAAATTTCGAATTTCATCCATCCATGTCGGTTGCCATATCACAGATAAAAAAATATAAAATTGACTTGTTGACTGGTAATCTTTCGTAGCGTAGAGGTGATCAATGCCTAAAATTGAACTTGAAAGTTCAGGATTCTCAATTTGGAAATGTCATTTACTTTATAAAATGTGTAATTCCTGTGCTTTTGTGTTTAAAATAAAGCCAAAAATTCTACTGAGACATGACCTGTTTTTTTTTTTGTTTTTGTTTTTGTTTTTTTCAGTACTGAAAGACTTCCAAAGACTCTACCAAAACTCAGAAATCAATGAGCATAGCAAGATGGTCAAGCAAAACTGACAATTACAAAGCTCTGCTTTCCTTTTCACAACCAAGTCAATTGTACAGACACTACAACAAATTCAGGCTGATAGTGCATTTGACAGAGACACATCTGGTACAGCTCTGGCACTCAGCAAAGCAATTGACTTTGATTTTTGTTTTTATCTGAAAGCATTCAGTAGAATTATTTCAGTGACAGGTGTGGTGTCCAAATATCTTCAGGCAAGTGACAGACTACAGCAGCAGAAATGATTGAGGACTGCAAATCTGAACTAGAGACTAAAGTCAGATTAAACATTTCAGGCATTGTGGACTGAAACAGCTTACTTCACAAATAGAAGTAGCGTTTCAAGAAGATCAGAGAAGGCGGCAGCCAAAATAATGGATCCCATGTGGCAAAATGAAACCGTACTTCGTTCACAAAGGATACAATTCACATAAAATTATATTTTGCAACCCTGGATCATTGAAAGCACCACTGAGAGGTTTAGCACCAAAGCACTGCCTCTGCTGAAGCACATAAATAGCCTAACACCTCCTTCAGTTGGAAAAAATCTGCAGCTTACTATGTAAGAGAGGCGGACAGACCCACATATGGCAGAGCAGGAATATAAACTTTATCATCTAGACTTGAGTCACAACCGCCTACTACAGCTATCTGTTTCTGAGCAACATGCTAGATGCATACAGCCAAATTACAAAGCTATACCAGCAAGTCCTGACACTTCCAATGACATCTTGCAGTAATGAGAGAAGCTGTTTAGCGCTAAAGTTTGTGAAAAATCGTCTAAGAACAACCATGACACACGGCCGCTTGAATGGCCATAGTACTAATTGCAGCTGAAGCAGAGATGGGTCAGTAGTCGCTTGGAGGTAGGGAAAAATAATATTGAACATTTATACATTTATGTAGAACAGTGACCAACTACAAAAAAAGAAGAAAAACTAACTACATGACGCCTTTGACTGCATTATGAACATCAACAGTACTATAAAAACAGAATCGTTATCATAAATAGAAATGTTTTGTACACTGTCATGGAAAATGACTCGCGCACAGACCATGCCAATTACAATTATTTAACAACTGAAACCCAAATTTAACACACACACACACACACACACACACACACACACACACACACACACACACAACAAAACAAAACAAAAATATTGCCATGTCCGTACTATACAGTAGCAATTCATTATCACTTGTATCAAACGCAAGTAGTTTGACAGGAAATAAGAATCTAAGCTGCCACAGCTACCTCTTATGTTCTATGCTGGTTAACATTTATAATATAAATGAAAGTTGAGAGCAGTACAACAAAATAATTACCGGTGCCGACTGACTGGGCCTCCTACGCGCTTGTAACTCCAACTTCTGCTTACGGTTGTAACTTCCCCTCAATTCAGCAAAAAAAAAAAAGTACAAACTCCCGCGCCACAGTGAAAACACACCCCGCCTTTAGTTTGTCACTGTTTTTAAATACAAAACTTTATTAACAAACCCAAACACTTTGATTTTAACCCTGAGCTGCAGGTATGACGATGCTAGCCTGTGCTCGGATTGTTGGACAAAAAATGAAGGGACTTTACAAGGTTCTCTAATGTCTGGTCACACGGGCAACTTTTCTCGACGGCAACAAGAGGAATTAATTTGTTGCCTTGCAGTTTGCGTTGGTCATACGGGAGACAAGACTGCAGTCGACAAGCTAGCAGCACGCAGGCAACAAAGTAATATACAACCCAGTCATAATGCGCGTTTTTTGTCACGAAATGTAAACATGATGTGATGGAAGACGACGAAATAAAAATGTACTAATGTACTAAACAAACATGTAGTTCCTTCTTAATTAAATAAAAGGTGTGCATTAGTAGAATTGTTTAGTTAAATCTACATATTTAATATGCCAAACATAATAAATATATCAGTGTTCATTATCCTAAACAATGCTTTCAATATACTGCACTTTTAATTCTAGGCTTTCGAGAGCAATAAAGTAGACCTGAAATTCTTTTAAACAAATTGTACTTTGTTTACTGTTAAAATGAAAGATGTTATGTTTGGGGGTTAATGCAGGAATGACACTTTTAATTAATTTTTTTTAAATTGTTTTTAGATTCAAATACTATTCAATATAAAATAAAACATTTAATAACTAAATATGTTATTGTAATCGTGGACATTAAGATTCGCTTATCCACATACACAATGTATTGCATATTATCTATAGACTATATAACTGATGAAATTCAGGAATCAGAATGTACTATATACGCAGTCTGTCTGAGGTTCTGGTCTAGCCTTATCATCATGTGACACTACTATCAAATTTGACTGGCTGGTATTGAAAATGTTCGCCTTGTGTTGCCTAAAAAATAGAACATTGTCCTAAGTGGGACACATGTCGCCGGGGTGTTGCCCTGGGTGGTCACACGAGGCGAATAGCCAGCAACATCTATCGCCCTCTTTTTGCAGTCGATAAAAGTCGCCTGTGTGACCGGGCCTTTACGAAAACACAATGTAAAATCACTGTCTTCCTGGAAACAAAAGGCTAGAAAATCAACATATTTTCTTCGATTGATTTATGCTGGAAATAAAGAGAAACAACACAGACATAACATTAAATATTTAGATTTACTAAATTGAAGAAAAACATATATTCTTCTTTAAAAGTCATGTATTAATACAAAAAAAAAAAAAAAAAAAACATGTAGGTCTTTAAGGCTGGCAACATTGCAACAAACTGAACACAAATATATGGACAAAAATAAGCCACACACACAGTCTGCAAATACAAATAATCAATGATGCTCACTTGTCAAAAAAGAAACAATTCCGACTCAAGGCCTTGTGGTTTGAAATATTATGATATTATGGGTGCATTATGTGTACGTTAAGCTTACATAATACATGAACATTAATAGACGGTTATATTCTTAAAGTAAATATTGTATTACTAAAGCCTGTTTCATACTGGGACTCCTACCTGGGTCACAATTAAACCAATAGAGCCCGCCAATGCGGTGTCTACCGTGTGGTAGATGATTGTGACTGGAGTTATGCGACCTGAGCCAAAAGCGAGGGAGTTAACGAAAGTCAAGGTCATCTACCACACGGTAGACCCCGCATCGAGAGGGTTCTATCGCTATTAGAAAACGACTTATTTCTTTATTTTATGTTTAAAAAAGCTTTAAAACCTGTATTTACTTTGAACTTCTGCTATTTCGCCAGGTAACATTCCGCTGAGGAAAATAGTCCCTAACATAATTAGAATATAAAAACGAAATACACGTACAGAAAACTTTATTATTATTATTGCTAACATATGTATTTATTGGGGTCTTACTCGTTTTTATTATAATTTATCTGGACATGTACAATTGTTGAATTGTCCATGTAGTATTGAGTCTAATTTGAAACTTGTTGTTGGAGGCGGGGCATCATTCCAGCAGGCAGGGAGTGGATTGGCTGGTGGTGAAATAGGGTTGAGAGTTTGACTGGCTGGTTTTGAGGGATGGTGTTGTTTGGATCCAGCCAATGACAGAATTGTTGACCAATCATGTCTTCCCTGTTGATTTGCTGTTCAGTAGCTGCGAGTTGAGCCTTCATTATGTCACAGACATGATTTTTCTTGTCTCTAGACCAGCGTTAAAGTATGTTTAAGTAGTTTTTTATGTTATCAGATTAGATGTAGATTAGAATGTTAAGGGGAAAAAACGGTATTTGTGCGCAGGTTGATTTTAAAATATAATTCACAGTTAAGCACTTCTATGTTTAAGTAGCTTTTTATGTTATCAGATTAGTTGTAAATTAGAATGTTAGCAAAAACAGAGCGACACAAATATAGTTTTTACACATGTTGTTGGTTTCAGAGTTCTTCACTAGGTTTAAACATTATGTTTCACCATTGCAAAAACAAAGCAAATTGTATTACTGCTACACTATAATCATACCCCTCCCCACCCCCACACATTTTAGAAAGGCACAGGTGTCCTTGCTATACATGTTTTAAAAATTCTTTATTTAGGAAGGCCATATGAGCTTCAGGTGGCTCGTTTACAAAGTCGTCCTAGTACTGTGAATACATTAATAAATGCTTTTAATGTGCATTGCAATCCGAAACTTAACGAGACTGTATTAAGATACCGATTTTTTCACAAGAAACCAGGAAATGGGGGAAAGCATAGATAAATATGTTACTGACCTCAAGGTGTTAGCAGCCATGTACAATTTCGGAGAAATTAAAGACTCGCTTATCAGAGATTGGATAGTGTGTAGAATTCACAACTCTCACCTCAGAGAACGTCTCCTAAGGGTAGCAAGCCTGACCTTAGAGAAAAGCTTAAAAGTTTGCAGAGCTGCTGAACTGTCTAAAGAGAATATAAAAACAATAGAAGGTAATACAGTTGAAGAAGTGCATGCACTGAAGCAAGAGAAACTAAATGATGCGAGAGACATTCTATCATGCAGGTAGTGTGAGAGGAAATATGTAAGAAATAAAGAGAAGTACCCTGCCTATGAGAAGCAGTGTAAAGAGTGTAGGAAATACAACCATTTTGCAGCAAAGTGACAAAAATGCAGAGGCAAAACAGGAGTGCTAATGTGCTAGCAACTGAGCAGGAGCTATATGAAGAGATTCTGATTGTGAAGGTGCAGACAGAAACAGATGGTAAATAAAGTACAAAAAAAGTACAAATAGTACTCCAAAGCAACTTTTTGCAGCAATGCTCATAGGAGAAAGTCTAGTCAGATTCCAGTTGGATTGTAGGGCAAGATGTGATATCATCCCAGTTAATTTGTTAAATCCAGAAACGCAGATTGAGAAAACACATCAAGTACTGGTGATGTATAACAAAAGCACGCTACAGCCCCTAGGCAAATGCAGAATTAAAATCAGGAATCCCCGAAGCAAAAAGCTGTACTGCTTAGAGTTCATGGTTGTTGATTAAGAGTAATCAGTGCCTTTCCTTGGCAGTAAACAGTGCAAGCCATGAACCTAGTTAAAGTGCAGCTTGAGAACATTTTAGCAATTGACAGCATTGTACCAGAGTTGCTGGAGGAGGGGAGCCATTGGAATATGAATCGAATCAAAAACAATTATGCAGACTTCTTTGACAGGGAAGGCTGTCTAGAAGGCAGATACAGAATTGAAATTGATAGTATTGTGGAATCGGTAAAATTACCGAAATGAAGAGTGCCTGTTGCTTTGATGACACCACTGAAAGAAGAGCTTCAAAGTTTGCAGAACAGAGGAATTATAGCATCTGTATATAAGAGCACAGACTGGATCAGCATCCGAGTGATTGTCAAAAAGCCATCTGGAAAACTGAGAATCTGTATCGATCCCAGACCACTGAACAAAGCTTTAAATAGAAGTCACTTCCCACTGCCTACTATAGATGACATCTTACAGGATTTGTCTAAAGAAAGAGTCTTTACTGTTTTCAATGTGAAAAATGGGTTCTGGCTAGTAAAGCTAGAAGAGGAGTCTAGATACTTTACCACATTTGCTACACCATGTGGCAGATATAGGTGACTAAGAATGCCTATGGGGATCAGTCCCACTCCAGAAATATTTCAAAGAAAGCCGAGTCTCCCAGGAACCCGAACAATCGCAGGTGGCGTACTAATAATTGGAGAAGGAGATAGCCCAGAGTTAGCAGAGAGGGATCATGACAAAAAACTGAAACTGGCCCTTGGAAGATGCAGAAAGAAAAACATAAAGCTCAACGTGGACAAACTCAAATTGAGAGTGACTGAAGTTCCATACATAGGATATCTGCTCACATCAGAAGGCTTAAGAATAGACCCAGAAAAAGTCAGAGCAATCAAGGAGATGCCAAGACCCACAGTTGTGAAAGGAGTACAAATTATCTGTCAAAGTTTTGTAATCACTTGTCAGAAAACTGTGGACTGTTGAGACAGCTAACACACCAGGACACTGTATGAGAATGGACTGAATTTTAGGAGCAAGCATTCATGAGAATAAAAACATGATTGGAACTGCACCCCTTCTGAAGTACTACTATCCAGAAGAGAGTCTACTGTGACTCATCAGAGACAGGACTGGGAGCAGCCCTGATGCAGTGAGGACAGCCAGTGGCTTTTGGAAGAAGAGCATTAACACAAACAGAATGGGACCATGCCCAAATCAAAAAGGAATTCCATCAATACATATATGGTCGATAAGTCGATGTACAGTCGGACCATAAGCCGCTAGAAAATATTGTGAGGAAACCCCTGCTTAGTGCACCAAAAAGACTACAGAGAATGCTGCTCAGACTACATAAATATGACATAAATGTTGCCTATGTTCCTGGAAGAAACATACTATTAGTTGATACTTTAAGCACAGCATACTAACCGGAATGCAGCAAAGAAGGTTCAATTGAGGCTGAAATAGAAACCGTAAAAATGATACAGTACCTACCTATCTCAGAAGAGCGGCAGAGAGCTATACAGAAAGCAACAGAAAACCAGAAGACCATGCAGATCCTAAAGAACGCCAAACTACATGGGTGGCCAAACGATAAAAACCAGGTGCCGGGAGAAATAAAACCATTCTTTTACATGCAGGGTGAAGTGAGTGTCCAGAATGGAATAATATTCCAGGTAGAGAAAGCTGTAATCCCTTATATACTCAGAAAATAAATAATGCACAGAGTTCACTCATCACATCTGGTGATAGAAGGCCAGGAATGCATGAACAGTTGAAGACATTCATGGAAAAGTGTGAGATTTGCAGATCTGGAGATGCACGACAACAGAAGGAGACATTATGGCCTCACGAAGAGAGACCTTGGGCAAAAGTAGGGAGAGATTTGTTTACCTTTGCAGAAAAAGAATATCTGATCATTGTATTTATTACTCCAATTTCTGTGAGATTGACTACCTACAGGACACAAAATCTAGATCTGTAATACGCAAAATAAAAGCTCATTTTGCTCGACATGGGATACCGGATACAGTATGTTCAGATAAAGGTCCACAGTTTTCATCTAACGAATTTAAACAATTTAGCAGAGACTGGGAATTTGAGCATAAGACTTCCCTGCCAGGTTATCCTCAGAGCAATGGAAAGGCTGAGTCAGCTGTGAAAACATCCAAAAGACTGACGGAAAAAGCAAGGAATGCAATACTAGACTGCTGCAACACCCCATCCCAAGGACTGAGTGCAAGCCCAGCACAATGACTAATGTCCCAAAGAACCAAAACACTACTACCAACATGTGGAAGCCTGCTACAGCCAGTTGTAAGAAAGACACATCTAGATTTGCAGAGAAACCAGATCAGACAAGCTCATTATTTGAACAAATCTGCAAGAGACCTGGAAAAACTACAACAAGGGGACATTGTGAGAGTACAGCCTTTGGAACCACAAACAAGTACTGGAAAAAAGCTACAGTGCTAAAACCTGTGGACAACAGATCTTACCAAGAAAAGTGGACAGATTCTGAGAAGGAACAGTCACCATCTCAGAAGAACCAAATAAACAAACATAAATGAAAGAAAGATCAGCCCAGAACAAGAACAGGAGAACACAGCAGAATCACCAAGCTTGGATCAGCAAGTGATAAACAAGCCTGCTGGAGTGTTGGAGACGAACAGTACAACACCAAAGAGACAGGAAGAAAAGGTTTCAGAAGCTGAACAAGAAATCCTCAACAAGACCATACAACAGTCTCTTAGACATCACCTTGTAAACAATACAGAAACACAGGCCCAGACAACTTTCCAATCCAGAACAGGTTGAAGGATTAAGCTACCAATACACCTGAAAGACTGTATGTGTTATGGGAATTCAAGGACCTTTACAAAATATTGAAGTTTTTCAGTAACTTTTGTAACTTCAGTTAAAATGTAAAAGAGAGAGAGAGAGAGAGAGAGAGAGAGAGAGAGAGAGAGAGAGATGATGTAACAATATAGATATTGTTGTGGGTTATGTTGTATTGAGCCACAGTTGTGGATGGGACAAATAAAAATGTAACACCGGACGCACGTTTCGTCTTTAGAGAAAAGTCAGAGTTGCAAACATGCAAGTGACAGTGACCAAACCTGTAAGAATTGTTTTATAAGCAAATTTACCAGAATGTTGGTTGTTCTACTTAAGTGGATCACAATATTGTTCAGTACCATGTTGAACTAGTTTTAAATGTTTAATTGTGCATTACTGTAAGCTCATTAATGATTATTTTGTTAACAGAAAATGTGTATGCTGAAATAAACACATTGTTCGACGTTAATGTTTTTTTGTTAATAGAAAATATGTATGCAGAAATATTGTTTGACATTAATGATTTATGTTGTTAATTGACAATTTATATGCAGGAATAAATAAATTATTCAACGATATATCTGCATTTACCAATAAGCTTCAGTACATAATAAAATTAACCGGTAAATGTCTGAATAGCAATCTATTTCTTCATAATTTCGGACTTGTACCACCTTATTTGGTAAATATTGACATTTACCAGTAAAGATTGACCAGATTCAGACTTGTATCGTAACATATACATTGTGTGTCAATGAAGTAACTTTGGTTTCAAAAGTGTGGTCCTGTTTCTGTTGCTGGGGTATAAAGTAATACAATAAAAAAAATAAACATTAATTTTATTCAGACTGACAATTACACTGCATTTTCTTGAAGTGATACTGCATTGATTTCATGAGCTACAGTATTGATAGTATATTAATGGAAGTAGGCCTTTATCATAATACTGTAAAACTTAATTGTACATAAGCAGAGCTTAACAATTTTCTCAACAATCTATCTGTTGTCTTTCCTGCACAGGGTTTTATTTACACTTTAATTGCCTAACACATTTAAGATGAAGGTCACTGTTTAATGGAATCCACCCCAAAGCAATAGTCAAAACCACAGAAAGAGCTTTGCACCAAGAATAAAAAACTCTCGGTTTACTATATAGACCTTGTTTATAGCCCAGTGTACTGTAAACCCAATTTTATTAATGCATTATTATATATTTAGCTAATTACGCTATGTACATTTAATATAGATCAGCAAGATATGTTTTATGCTATGTAATAATACCTTGAAAACTATTCTGATGATATACCACACACTGAACAGGGTCCCTTTAGAATTGTTTTAAAATAACTTGTGAAATAACTATGTGAAAAAATGGTGATTTCCCCAAAAATACAATCAAGAAATGTGTAGAAAACAACAAACTTTTTTTTTTAGTGCAAGATTAGAAAACACACAAAAAATGTAATCACATTTTACTCTGCTAAATGAGGTATTACACAAAAAAAAAAAAAAAAAAAAAAACATGTTTGTAAATGTATTTGTTATTGTAATTAATAAAACCTGTAGTGTCTGGTTTACAGCTTCATACTGTGGTGATTAATGTGCAAAATGTAAAGGATAAACTACTCTACTAGCTTGTAGCTACTTCAGGTATATTAATTAAGCATGTTTAAATTTCGTTTTTGACAGTCCAACTGAATCCATACTCCAACAGTCTATTGTTTGAACTTGTGGGCATGACCTTAGGAGTACACAGGCTTTAAAAATGCCCCCCCCCCCCCCCCCCAAAAAAAAAAAACAAAACAAACAAAAAAAAACAAACAAACAAACACTCCATTCATATTTACAACACTGTTGGTATGAAGTACAGTAATTTTATTTTTTTCCACACATTTCATAAATCATTCAGAGTGCATTGTAGATGCTAGCTAATTTCCATGAATTTGAATAATTAAATTGTTATGTAAAATAATTTTTAAAAATGGCTTACATTTTGGAGTTATAAAGCAAACAAAGTTAAAACACAGAATACTGTTTGCAGGTAAAATATTTAGTGTTAAAAAATTAAGCTACCGGTATTGCATTTGCATGTTTTATGTATGTTCTAGCTACTCCACATACATATGCTGCTTAACTGTACATTTTGAAATGTCGTTGTTCTGTTGGAAATTGATGATGATTTCATAAGTTTAAAAAAAGTAATTGATTGTACATAAATAGGCAGTTTGCAGAAAGAGTCTGCAACATGCATCCTGGTTTCACCCCATAAATAACTGTATGAGATGTATAAGACATTTTGGTAAATAGACCTAAACACTGTATTGGAGTGTGATTATATATTGCTTGTAAGGAGTGCGTGAAACGTGCAAGCTACACATTGTGCCAAGAGAGATTGATGTTTTGTCACCCACCTGCTTCAAAGCCATAAAACCTGCAGCTGCTAAAGAAAATCTATTCGGCTTCAAAAATCTAAACAAAGAAATCTTTGCTGGGATGTTTACATTTCTGAAGGGGGAAAGATCTCACATTCTGTACCGATGGTGAAATGGTTGAACGTTGTCTGTGTCTGGAATTGGTGAGTAGTGAATTGCTAAATGCTTGTTGTTTGTAATAGCATGCAGCTATTTATGATCGTTTTGCATTGCTTTGGGTTTAGTGGGTGAAGCATCATTTTATGCAAATATATAGCACTGTTGTAGTCTTGCAATATGCCATGCTAATAAAATTAGAAATGTAAAGTATAAACATTTTGATCCTGCTATATGTTCAGTGTGTCTGCTGAGGTTTTCTCTGTGTGCTGTGTCTTCAATGCCATATACCTTGGAACTGAATGGCTTGTTGTATATTGCTTATCGCTCTTTGTGGAAGCCATGGTCACTTTGCTGGAATGCAATTGGCTAGCACTACAATGTGCAGGTCTTGCACCCTGCATATTTTTTTTTTCAACTGATTGCATTACAAGGGCAGATATGCCCTTTTCATTTCCAGTACCATTATTTTCATTAGGGAAGTAAAATAATATAAATAGGACAATCCTCCAACATAATTATGTTGAATTATCAGGGTGTTTAAACCAGCATTTTATAGGTTTTATAAATTAAAAGGTAAAGTGCAGTAAGTGTTCCATTTTACTGTGACAAATATGTATGTTGTATCAGGCTTTTACAGTGTTCATTCTAGAACAGGTTTATAGATTTAGCTACCGGACATACATTACAGGAAAAATGATTTAATTTTTAGTCTCTATGTACTTAAGTATGTATTTAGAATAACATTTTAACCTTCAGTAGTGCTATTTGACACATTTTATCCATTAAGTGTGTAATAGGGGTGTACTGTTATGTGTGGGTATCTGCTGAGGGACAAAAAAGGGTTTGAAACGCCGCACAGGTGTCCATGTTTTATTATTTACAAAGGTGCAGTTGCAGTGGTTTGTGGCCGCCACTAGGGGTAGCTGAGCAAGCAGGTAGCACACACAGAGGGGGAGCAGAGAAACAAAACAAAAATGCAAAACAAAGTACTGTACAAAACACAGCTCAGAAAATAAAGGTGACCTTGTGAAGGTTGTGCGCTACCTCCGCTATATAGGAGGGTCCTGCACCAGGAATGCTACACTAGCATCCCCTCTGTAAACTGGTTTGGGATCGTTCTTCGATCCCCTAAACTAACTCTAGCTCTGAACGATCCCCTAAACTAACCCTAGCTCTACACTGTTTAACCAACCCCAGTTGCAACACATGGCCGTTGGTATACTCCAAGTTATGTTTTATTTTTTTTTTTTTATCTGCTCTTTACAGACACAAAGTATCCACGCAGCTGGATAAACGTGGAAGAGGGCGTGCTTGAATTGTAGCACACTTTTATGGCCAGATGTTCCTCTAGAGACACTCCCCAGCTAATCAGGGAGGCTCATTTTCAATAATGTATTTGTATTTATCAAATATTAAATTTGATAAAAGTTTTTTTTTTTTTTTTTTTTTTCCGAGCAAATTACTTTCAGTATATTCTTTTATTCTGTCAGCATGAACATCTACCTCAATGCAACAGTATTTGCAATGCAATGCATCTGCTGCCTTATCTGGCCCAATTCTGCTATTTGGCTTTTTGTACACTTCGAAACATTGTTTTCTTTTTTCATAAACTGATTTACATTTTCTCCCCGTTCCACATCAAGACCACCAACTCCCACCCGAAACAGCAACAGCAGGGAAGCGCCCAGGGGCCTGTATAAGTGGGACGCTGCCGGCTCCTCAGCTAGTCCCCAGCCAACTGCCTGTACCAACATCAACAGGAGTCCCTGAGTCCATCTGGGAGTCCAGCTCCCCAGAAGCCGTTGCCAACCACCGATACCGGTCTCCCATGGTAGTTGGGAGGGCCACAACAGGGGACTATTGCCATATTCCAGTCTGCATTGAGGGGGTCCCCTGCATGCCTTTGTCGACATGGGATCGACAGTGATGCTCGTCCATCCTTATGTGATGCCAGTGGGAGTCCGACTGGACCCCACTACTGAGCACAGTGACAGGAGAAGTGGCCCCGATGTTGGGAAAAAGTAAGCTGGCCACTGAGGTAGCAGGACAGTATCTTGGGCCTGGACTTCTTGCGTTACACTGGGGGGCAGCTGGGCCTCCAGACCGGGACTTTGCATTTAAGGGGAGGACCGAGTTTGGCCTTATTACACCCGGAGGGGTCTACCCCCTCCCGGACCAGGCAAACCCAGGGAAGGACCTTGCTGTGCAACAGGTCCAGGCCTCCTGGGCTCCAGCGCAGCCTCAGCGACCAGCCTCGCACACCGCAGAACCGTTAAGGACAACAACGCTTACCGATAGGCCCAGCGCCGACAAGGTCTCCATCTTCCATGGGATCTCAGGCTGTCTCCAGACTGCCTGGCAGCCTCATCCGGCGCCTCTGACCACCACACTGCCACTGCTGGAAAATACAATCGCCCGGCGTCATTCATAATGCCAAGGCCTGCAACCCTCTTCCTCCCTTTAACTCCCTCTCCAGCTGTCTTCAAGCACCCCCGATGGGACCCCCTTGGAAGATCCCACTGTGGCTCCAGAACCGTGAGTGTCTCTGCCCGGACCAACAAAGATGGCTGTGGGAGCTGTTGTTCGAATTTCGTCACAGCTTTGCCACTTTGTCGGAGGATGTGGGGAGGACACACCTGTTTCAGCACAAGACCAAGACCGGAGACGACCGCTCCATCAAGCAGCACCCTTGCTGCTTACGAATGGCACATCAGGAGGCTGCGGAACAGGTGCTGTGAGATATGACGGAAGTTTCCATCGTTGATGCCTCGAACAGCCCCTGGACATCCCGTGGTCATGGTGCCCAAGAATGACTGCAAGTGGTGTTTATGTGTGAATTATAGGCGCCTCAACGATGTGACAGTGAAAGATTGGTGCTGAGACGAGTGACGGAGGTGGGACTGAAGCTGCACCCCGAGAAGTGCCACTTGATGCGGCGGGAGGTCTTATTCCTGGGCCACCGGGTGGGTGAAGAGGGGATCAGCACGAAGGCAGACAAGGTTGAAGCAGTCTGGGACTGGCCCATCCCCATCAACCCCTGTCAGATGAGAGGCTTTCTGGGACTCACCTCCTCCTACAGGAGGTTCATGCAGGGTTTTGCCACCATCGCTACCCTCTTGCACAGTCTCCTGAAGAAGGGAGAACCCTTTGTGTGAACACACGAGTGGCAGGAGGCATTTGATGCATTGAAGAGTGCCCTGTGTCAATCCCCTGTGCTGCTGCCCTCCAACATCAAGCTCCCATTCTTGCTGGACACTGACGCCAGTGATGAGGGCATCTGAGCCATCCTGTCGCAGGCTGGGCCTAATGGTGAGGGTGGTTGCCTACTACAGTCGGACCTTCAACAAAGTAGAGTGCAGATACTGTGTCACCAGGTGGGAGCTGCTGGCTGTAGTGGAGGCGGTTCCCCACCTACGCCATTACCTCTGTGGGCTTCCCTTTACTGTGCGGACTGACCATGCTGCCATCCAGTGGGACAAGTCGTCTGCCGCATCAAGCAGCTCCAGGCCTACCAGTACACAGTGCAACTTTGTCCAAGTAACAGGCATGGCAATGCGAACGCCCTGTCCCGACGGCCCTGCGCCAAGGAGGGCTGCACCGACTGCCACAAACGGGAAGAGAGGGAGGCTGAGCTGGGGAGATGTATAGTGTCGGGTGGTTGTGCTGGGAGAGAAGGCAGAGTGGAGAGCCCAGCAAGAACAAGACCCAGACCTCCGACCGGTGCTACGGAGCTCAAGGAGCAGCGAAGGCCCCTGTGGGAGCAGGTAGCATGCCACTCTGCAGCCACCAAGGGGCTCTGGTCCCAGTGGACTGGACTGGCCATTCGAGATTTGGTCTTGCAGCGCCATTGGAAAGAATCAGCAACTGGAGAGGCGAGGTGGCAAATGGTCGTCCCCAAAGCCCTGCAGTGTAGGAGGGATGTAGAGGACCACTGTTGCCGTTGTGACATTTGCACTGCCCAGAAGGGACCCCAGAGCCTGTCGCACGCCCCCCTCCAGGAGTACCAGGTTGGTGTGTCAATGGAAAGGGTCACGGTGGACATACTAGGCTCCTCTCCTCGCTTGGAGAGGGGGAACCGGTTCGCCCTGGTGACCCTTGATTACTTTACAAAGTGGCCAGAGGCATAATTCCTACCTGATCAAGAGGCAGAGACAGTGGCTGAAGCCCTGCTGGTGGGGTTCTTTAGCTGGTTTGGGATCCCACAGGAGCATCATTCTGACCAGGGGCGGAATTTCGAATCCCGGGTTGTGTGTGCCGGCGTCAGGACTCCACCTCCTGCACCCCGGCTCTGCCAGACTGCCAGAGCCTGTATGGGTATGTGGTGTTTAGAGAGAACACTACCTATCCTGTACTGGCACGAAAGCTCAGAGAAGCCAATGACAGGTCTTCCCCCTGTCACACATGTGATAATGAGGGGGGAAAAAAAGAGTTAAAAAAAAGTGGAAACATAGTTCAACGAAAGTATTTGAAACAGTATTCAGTAAACATATTACTGAGCCGTCTTATATGTTTAAACATATGACACACATTGCTTGTGTGCTATGTAAACATGTTAGGGGTTTAGCATCTTTATTACTGGCTAATAATCCCCCTGTGTCCTTTACGGTATAGTAAAAATGTAAATTCTATAAATCCGTACGGTACAATAATTATTTACTTCTCACATATTTGCTCCTGAAAAACATACATATTATATTTCATATTTCTAGACCACCTCTTTAAATGCATGTTTTGATTCTTGTGGTGAATACTTAAGAATACTGGTTCTGCCCAGTTTTTCTGAATCTTTTATAAATGTGCTGGTTCAGTGATTAAACATAAACTCAATAGCTTTAGCTTAAACATATAAGTAGACATAAGTGGTCTTTGTAAGCCAAGTCAATTAATGCTCTGAAGCCAAGATTGAAATATAAATAATCAGTGCTGACCTAGATGTTATGGTTTAACATTATATAATTACAGCATTGGTTTTTAGAATTTATGCCAACAATTCTGAAGAATGTTTAAATTTATTTCTTAAATTATGTGAAGAAATATAATCCTGTTACTTGCTTTATTTATGATTTTTTTCAAAATGTACTCAAAGCATGCTGATCATTTAACTGTTTCTGTACCTCCTGGAGACCTAGCAGTTACTTTATGTTAAAATTGATTGCAGCCCTTGTTTAATTTATAAAAGAAATAATAATAATAATAATAATAATAATAATAATAATAATAATAATAATAATAATAATAATAATAATAATGAACTGGAAATTAGTAACAGTACCATAAAGTTTGTTTTCTTTCTCTCTTGTTTGATAAACTTTGGGGTAGATGTACTAAAGTGTTACGGCTGTCGCAATAGTCGCAAACGAGTCGGTCTAGGGTGATATGTACTAAACATGTGTAATGCCGTTAGTGACTTTTTAGGGAATGCTTTGTGGCAGCAGTTTTTCTTATGGTTCATCCTTAGATGAATATGTAATTATGGGCGTTCCTGCATAAATTCGCAAAAAAGGGGGCGGCGATAGTGCAAATGAGGGTTCTGAAGAGATGTACTAAAGCTGCCGGCAATTGCAAACTTACAATTGCATCAATTTGTTAAGAACTTTTGAAAGCACGTTTTAAATAGTCGCAATTGTTGCTGGCATTTCCCAGACTGCTTTTTCTCATGCGTTGCTAGTTGTGCTCAATGGATTTTGAGGGAAACACCCAATACCTATTTTTCCCTAAAAGCAGGGTGTAATTACAAGCCTATGATATTTCTGGTTTCCCCAACATGTTGGGAGCAATAGACTGCTAACTCCTCCAGCTCATTCTGAACATCTGTATAGGAATAGGAAACACACCTATTCTATTAATGTGCAGGTGGTTTGTAATTTTGCACAATTTAGCACTGCACCCCTCACTAACTGACAGTATACATTTGGCTTATGTGCTACTCATGATAATACGAATTAGTGCTTTAATGCAAAATTTGTTGCTGGTCCCTTGGAATTCGTATTAACGAGAATTGACTGTCCTCCTGTAAGTACCATTATCATGATCTATTTGTTAGTTAATTGTCTAGGCTACTAAGTAGGCCAAGTTAATAATAATAATAATAATAATAATAATAATAATAATAATAATAATAATAATAATAATAATCCTGCGGATGAGATGTTAAATCAGTGTCCTATTGTAAGTGACTCTGCATATAATGCACAGTTCACAGCCTACCTCTGTAAAGTGCTTTGTGATGGTGGTCCACTATGAAAGGTGCTATATAAAAATAAATATATTATTATTATTATTATTATTATTATTATTATTATTATTATTATTATTATTATTATTAATACTACTATGACTACGACGACTATTACGACTACTACTACTACTAATAATAATAATAATAATAATAATAATAATAATAATAATAATAATAATAAAACACAAAAATCATTTAGTTTCAATTTAAAATAAGCTTTTATTCTCAATATACAGCAATGTGTACAATGCAGCAGCATGATTTCTTTTGTGTTACCGATGGCCTACAGACTAAAGTAAAAAGAAAGTTTATTCATTTAAATGAAGAAAAGGTATTCATTTGATTTTACTACTGTACTGTATACTCTATAGATCTACTGTACAGATTTAAATGGCTACATAATGTAATGTGTAGCCTATCCAAAACACATTAGTGAAATTTAAACATTGAAAATACATTGAGCACTATAAATGTATGTATGTGTGATTTTATTGATTTTTTTTTTTTTAAACCAACACCTCCTAATGTCGGACAAACGCAAGGGGCTACAGCATGATTATGAAAAGCTTTTTGATAGAAACACATTTTTTATTTGGGGTGAAGGTGGGGGCCCAACTATAGAATCTTATGAGATTAAACTGCCTTTCGTTATTTATTCAAACAAAGTTTGAACGACTCTCACAATGCTAGAGATGACGTAAGAAATATTTAAATGAGTATATTGCAGCTCTTTTTATTAACATATTTTTCTCTTAGTACATACGACAAAATGTATACTTTGCAAATTGTTGCAACAAAATGCAAATTGAGGTATGTTTGCACTAGGACTGGCCCATCTTAATACATCTACCCCTTTGTGAGTTATTAGAAGACAATTCTTTTAACTTAAATGAAGTGATAAGAAAAATCACTGGGCCAGATTGAGCAGGCTGACTATGGTTTTACTTGGCTAATTGTGTCCATACTTTTTCAGAAAAATAAATGTGTGCGCCGATGCTGTCACAGCGATGGTATAAGACCTTAACAGCTTGCATTATGATATCTAGCAGTCATCCCAGTCATTTTTAAATCACATGTTTTACAGTATACTCTGAATCTGGAAAAAGAACATTCAGCGACTCAACATTTTTATCCCAACTTCACAATTTAATTGGAACTGTTGATTTTGCTGACCAAACCAAACTGACCTAACTGAGCCAAACTGACTATTTTTGTTGTGTACTATATATGGATCTGTTGTTTTGTTTTCACTGCATGATGCTCAATTACTGTCTGTATATATTTTTTTTAATTGTATCTATGTCTTGAGTAGGCCTCCCATGTAAAATAGATTTTAATCTCAGTGGGATACTGTGGATATGTAAAAGTCAATAAATATGCCACATACACTATTGGGAGGATCTACACAGCGTTATTATAGTAACTGGTGTAAAAAAATATATATTTTGTTTTCACACATTGAGGATTGCGGTGTCTCATGACCATGTAAATGTTTGGTGTAGTAAACCTACAGTTTAAATGCAAGGCCTCACAAGCTATGGGCTACAGACGTGTGTGTAGGAGTGTTTGTGTTCTGCCAAAAATGACCATGTGCAGGGTAGGATCTGTTCCTGGAGCTATAACAGCTTGGCCACACCTGGTCTTTACAATTTTGGAAGGTCTCAGATGGTATCAGGAACCAATCATTTTTCAAAGCCCCTAAACACAGTGCATTACAGTTTAGCTTGGGGTTGCTTTGCCAAGAGCCGTTGGTCTACATTCCTTAGGGATAATCCTGAGATCCGGCAATAGGCCAGGGTAATGCTGCACATTGCATTCACCTCTGTTATTCAGTAAACTTGTGTGTGCTTTTTAACAAGAAGAGAAAAAAAAAAAAATTAAAAAAACCTTTGTAAATCTATTAAAAAAAATTGTGGTGATTTTTTCAGTTAAGTAGAGCATAGTATACCATAAACATGAAACGAGGATGACATACTGTATGTTTTACCAAAGCATAAGCATTTAGCTTGGTTTACATTTATGTCATACAACTATATATTTTTTTGAGATGGTGAAGTCTTAGAAAGAATTACAGTACCTCTCAAACATGGCTAAATCCCCGCCAATTGATCGGATTACAGGGGTGTAGTCCTTCCCTAAAGGGACCTGAGGCCAGTAGGATATAATTGGCCTGAGGATTTTCAATATCCTGTGGTTACTTTACTTCCAAAGGGATAACTTTGAGGGTAAATAGCAGAAACTTGATCAAGTAGGCAAAGGATTAGAAAAAGATCAATACCAACAGTGTTAAATTTCAGTATCGGATCTGTTCAATGTCTTCTGAACACAATACAATCTGACCTCTCACTAGAGGATTGGCCTTTTATGCTCTACAGTAAAGGTGTTGAAGGTTAATTGTGACCTGAAGAGCATTTTCAGATTTCAGCGTTGCTGTACAATTGTACTTATTCAGTTTATAAAGCGAGTTATGTTCTGTGTTGATTTATTTTGAGTTTTATAGAAACAAAGGACTGCTATAAGGATCTCAATTGTCTACTCTCATCTTATCCATTGCTTTGTGTCTTTTTGCAGTATGACAGACAAAAATCCAAGCATAGTGAGGTGTAAGCCCTGTAAAAGGAGAATAATAATACAACAAAAAAAAATGTTTATATCATTTAGTAATCTAGAGAGAGAAAGCCAGACCATGTGAAGTTTCATTTGAGGAAAATATTTAGAAAAGAAAGTTTAATCATGTTCAAGTAAGAAATAACCCACGACAGGGTGTGTGGTAAGTCAATTCTTACTGCATGTCGTGGGTGCGCTGTGAGGCACGAGGCTGCAGGCCGTGTGCCTTCAACCACCCAGGAAGTGCGGTAAGAATTGTCTTGCCGCACACCCTGGAGAGGGTTATTTCGCTTATAAAATGTCAAAAAAAAGAAATAAATAATTGAAAATAATTAAACAAACTGGCTTATTTAAGGAAAAAAATAAGAAATATATTATGTGTCCTTCCACTGAGAAACAATAGTCCCTGAAGACTGATTGATTGTAACATATATTTTGTATTTTTTTTTTATTTGCCATAAACATTACATTGAACATTGCCATTTATAGTAACTTTTTTTTTTTTAGATGAAATGACATTTGTGAATTGAAAGCAGACTGATTGCCCCCTTCTGAGGGAGGATTGGCATGGGATGAAAGGGCTTCCGAGTGTTTTTTTTTGTTTTTTTTGTAAGAAATTAACCTATTCATGTTTTACAGTCTTCAAGAGAAGCTGGAGAATAATTTATGAGGCTGTTTTCACAGAGATACCGGTAACCGGTATAATTTCCCTAGATTGTAAACCAGCATTAGGCTATATGTGGACTAAATGACTTCACTGTCAGTTTGCACAGTGCTGCAGTCCTTCCCGTCTGCGGCGAGTACAATAGAATTCTATGCCGAATTGGACATTGTTTAAAAACCCAAAAGTTGTGTCAGCAGAGAGCAGGAGAGTTTAATTTTGTTTTAACTATGTTTCTGAAATCAGAGAGTAGTGGTGCGATGTATCTGTTGTGTCGAGTTTAAATATTGCATACTCGCTAGTTGGTTATTTAGTTTAATAAGTAGATGCAGCTGCTGCATATACAGTATATTAAATGCTGAGTGAACCTGCGTGGTGATTTCTCAGATGGCTTTTGAATAATGTTACTGCGACTGCTTGCCTCTCAGTTCACTTTCAATTTGAATGACAACCATTACCGAATGGGAAGAGCCTCTCTGACCGTCAATCTCTGAGCAAATATACAAAAGCTGCCCTATCAGGGCCCTGCTGTGAGGGGGAAGTCCCGCCCACCTCCTGCTGAAGAGGGTCGTCCTCACAGAGGCACATCACCATTTTGTCTCTCATCTCTCTGAGACAGGTCGTACATTGCTTTTGCTTTTACTTACCGAATTTGGCTAATTTGTTGGATTTATCCGCAAAATAAAAAATTGCACTCAAGCATGTCTAGAAGAGTGCCCTTGCTTTATTCTCGCATCAGTTTTCTGGCTAGAGTTGGTTTCAACCCCTTTGAAGAGATTAGCGAGCGGCCATTGCTCTTTTCACTACACAAAGTCTTGTGTAGTTGTTACACTGTGTGAGAGCTGTTGTGGTGCTGTAAGGAGACCCCGGGGGCTCGCGGTGTTGTCCTCTATGCCGATTTAAAAAAAAAAATAGCCTGGGCCTAGCGTCCCTCTCAATCCTCAGGCTTTCCTAACACGGCTGCGCTTGCCCTCGGTGACCACGCTGATTGAATCGGCTGAATACCCCGGCATCGACCGCGGTTTTTCCCGCAGATCGCGAGGTTGAGAAAACAGCACCTACACGGTCCCGATTGACTCGGCACTGGTGTAAACATCTTCGGCGCCACCTACAGCTCGGCCCCGACTGTGCCTACCATCGAACAGCTCCGCTCAGCTCCGCCCACTCGGCACCGACAGAGCTTTTCTCAGTGCCATTTCCGGCTCCGATTCGGCACCTGGGAATAGCTTTGAGGCCGTCTACAGCCCGGCACCAACCGTGCTACACATCGGCATCGACATCGGCGCCTATCGACTTGGCTCTGCCCACTGGGCACCGACCACGTGCATCTTGATGTCGACCTCGACACCGACAGTGCGTGCCTCTACGCCAGTCTCGGCACCGACTGATCGTTTAAAAAAAAAAAAAACGCATCTGCAGGCTGCTCATTGAGCACAATAGTTTAAAAAAAAAAAAAAAAAACAACAAAAAAAAAACCAACTGCAAACATGCTAGTGCAGTCGACTGGGTCTTCAGCTGGCTTCCACCAATGTGATCGGTGCTCAACTAAGCTGCCCAAGCAGGACGAACATCGATCCTGTGCCAGGTGCCTAGGGCCAGAAGACGCGGCCAAGGCCCTGGCAGATGAGTCTCGAGGAGAACTAAACGACAGAGAGCAGCCCTATCCCCAGCAGAGTCTTTCTCCTCCAACCAGGGGAGAATGAGATCAGAGCCTCTGCAAAGGTCATCCAGGACACCCCCTGCTACAGTGACCAGGGAGCTCTCATGCTCATCTGGGTCACCCTCCCCTACTGCACCACTGGTATAGAAGCGCAGACACCTCTCAAGGGATGCGAGATGGTCACCGCCGAGGCGGTACCACTCGAGGGGATGCTCACGAGGGGACGCTCACCAGGGGAAAGGCGGTCGCCATGCAGGCACCGCTCCCCTTCCCCAAGGGACAGATAGTCGCGGCTCAGACACCACTCCCCTTCCCCAATCAGGCGCAAACGTGCACTGTCACAGTTGCTTCGAAGGCGCCCAAGCTCGGCCGAGCGGCGCTTCATGCAACTGTAAAGGTTCAGCAGACCATGCTGGAGACCCTATTGAAATCTCAAGACAGGCTGCCCCCTACCACTGGGCAGCTCCAGCCCCCACAGTCTCGTTTCCCATCCCCTCTGCCTAGACCCCCTAGCCCAGACTACAAAAGATTTAGAAGTGAGTAGTTTTTCAAGATTTACAATTATACTGTAAATACAGTATAATTGTAAATCTCAAAAAACTACTTGCTTCTAAATCTTTTGTAGTCATCTTTGTATTACTTAAAATACTTATAAATACATGTTAATTTGGATTCATATGTTGTTTTTTTCTGACTTTATGTGAACGAAAAGACACACATTTGCCCATTTTCCCATTGGAAATAGTGATATTTTGAAATATCACTGTCCTGGTCACAAAAGCAAAGTTTGTGGGGAATAATAGCCATGTTCTATACTTTTGAGGCATAAGCAATTAGGAAATAACACTTACTACCCAGGAACCAAAAAAAAAAAAAAAATTGTTACACAGTGTATTTTTACCTACAGAAACACTGTTTAGGTAAATGTTACTATTAAGGTGTAGTAATATTAATAGATCAGCAGGTAAGTAAGTTGGTCTATGATGTCATAGCCGTGCAGTAAAACAATTATTACCCCCTGGTCATGTGATCTTGTTCTGCCAATCACAGCACTTAATTTTTCCAAACCATTTGATAAGGCAGATTATAAACCTTCCTTGAACAGGAATTGTCTTTCAGCACAAGAACAGAGCCAGTATATTATTTTTGGTCTTACATTATATTCTAATCTGAAATATAGTATCAGACATTTGTATATTTTAACCATAAATGTATTTTCACAAAAAAAAAAAAAAAAGGGGGGGTATAATAGTGTGGGGCTTGAACTCTATTCCTCTCAGGGCCAGGATTTTACATATGTTCCTGCTTTTGTGTTGAAGAACATGAGTGAAGCTGAATAGACTGGGAGCTAGTCCTAGCCTTTATCACATTTCAAATTGACATTTGAAGAGTTGCCAATACAGTTATCCAGGGCTACAAGTCTTGAAGCTTGTTTTTACTTCCAAAATCTAAACAATCTTAGCTCAGCTCTTTGAAGAGGTTTTGTTTTTCTTTCTCCACACTCGTAATATCAATATACAAAGCCAAGGTTCTGAGCCGAACTAGAATGAAAATGGGTGCCAACAGAATGTCACTGCATTAGACATCATAATTATTTGTAGTAGTGAAACCTTTTTTTAATTGTAATATTGTTTTACATAACTTTTTTTTTTTTTTTTTTTAAAGAAATTGACTACTGACTTCTTTACTGTGGTCTCTGACAAATCCAGTTTTCAGATGAATTTCCGTTGACTAGCAGCTTTTAGAGAAATCTATTAACAGTGACCCCTATGTGTTTTTTGAGATGTAGACAATCGGACAGCATAACAGGCAGCAGATCCGCTGTCCTATATTGTATATTTAAACTCAGTGGCTTGGTGGCATTTTTAACCAGCTTGCCTATCCGGGATCTTTTATTGGAATAGTATTTTTTTTTGTTGTTTGGTTTTTTTCAGTTTAAAAACAGATTTTTCTTTCAGTATGTTTATAAGCAATAGAAAATCAAGTTTCAAAGTTTATTTAATTCCAGTCAGTCCTGAAGGGTTACACACAGCGTCTGCATCCATGGTCTCGGCTATTGATTTGTCTTTCCATTTCTTCTCGATCCATGTGTTTTCATTACATCAGAACCCTCATAGTCTATAATTTCAGCTGAAGCATATGAGAGCACTCTTCCAGTGCTGAACCCATACAGTTGTTGGTAATTTATTTTGAATATATATATATATATATATATATATATATATATATATATATATATATATATAGCCTAATATATTTGATGCTGTAATGTTACATTTGATGCTGTTTTTATGTTGACAATGTCAACACAATAAAAAAGGTGTTGATTTTGTTATTCAAAGTACTTTCTCCATTGGTCTTTTCTGGCAGTTACTAAAAAGAAAAATCTCCTTCCCTTCAGGTAAGTTTAAGTGTATGGAAATAATGAAAAATAAAACAACATGGTACATTTAACAAAAATATCCTTGAGGCATTGTGCAGTTCTTGCTCTTAAACCTCTACACATGACTTCAAGATACCAGTGTTACTGCTCAAGCTTTCACTAGCAAGTACACGCAAATAGAAGATATACAATATTCTTATTAAAATGGTACAAAACTAGAACAGCAGATCTGTATTGGCTATGTGGATGTGGTTTTATTTTAATGTGTCTCAATTGGTATTCTTTCCTGGTTTAAATACATACATCAGTGATATTGAGAATAATCATACTATACCGGTTTGTGTTGTTGTCATCTGAATGTATGAAGCATTGCAAACCTTGTCTTCTTGTAGTTTTTGTTAGTTATTATTATAATTTTAATAGTCTGATTTTAGGATAACAAGAAAATACCTATTTGTATCCTCAAATTACTTAAACAGACCAGAGAGTTCTTCATGTATACTGATATTAGGTCATCTGACCACAAGTATGTTACCTATGAAAACAAATTTGGCTAGATACTGCTGAGTGATGAGGTGAAATCCAAACTGACCAACTGCAAAGGACCATTTAAAGAGTACATTGCTTAACGCTAATTCAAGTTCCTTTTCTTTTTATGATGTTAGCACTCTATCTCAGTGGTTATTGCAAGTACTCAATTCTTTACATTTTTCATTTTATTTAACATTTTGTTATGGTCTTTGTTCCATCGTCTTTCTCAAAAAATAATAATTATAAAGAAAATACAATTCTGAAGGTAAAGGACATTTTTCCATATTACTGTAAACCCCATCTTCTGACAAAGAAGACAACAGTAACTCACAGTGAAGACCACTGTCTGTCAGTCTTTAAATATACAAAATATCAAGATCTACTTTGACTACTGGATGACCGGCTCACTAAAATCACTTTTCAGTCAGTCTAGCTTCTGTCCCTTATTAAACAAACATATATATTTAATATATGGTAGAAAAGTATGATCCTTATATTTTTTATATATAGAAATTGGCCCCTGTTCTATATATTTAAAAGCTATGGGATATATTTATATATATTTTAGCTTGTAATCCATCTATTTATTATATATGGAATAGACTAATGAAAATATATGGTGCACTATGTATTTTCAACATATAAAATAAATATATGGATTACAGACTAAAATATATTTAAAATATATCCCATATATTTTAAATATATAAAAAGGGGCCAATTTCTCTCTCTCTCTCTCTCTCTCTCTCTCTCTCTCAAGAGAGAAGGAGAGAGAGATATTATATAGATAGATATATATAATAATATATATATATATATATAACTATATATATATATTGAATATATATAGATATATGAAAAATATAACAATCATAATTTTCTACCATATATTAAAAATATGTTTTTTCCATAAGGGGTACTTTCAGATTAATACATTTTTAAAAATGCTTAACTAGGCCCATCCTTTAAGGTAGTCACAGTAAAAAGTAAAAAGTAAAAAAAATGCATTTTTTGAGTATGCTTGTTGATAATAGTAAGATGGCATGAGGTTTGATCTGAATATATTACAAGCTTCTTTATTTGCTGTATATAGCTGTAGTCTTAATAACAAGTGTTGACGATTCAATATAAAAAGTTTATTAACAGAAATCTTTATTAACTAAATAGTTCCTTGTTATTTTTTGCAAAAAAAAAAAAAAAAAAAATTATCAAGTTCTTTTCTTGGTGCATTGCTGTAAAATAATACAAGTCTATAAGGTAACCAACTCATAAAATTGTGAATTTCGACCATTTTGGCAAAGAATTAGGTTTAACTTAATGGATCAATTATTTTCTTATTAAACCCAGTCTCTCCAGTACCAAGTAATACATTCAGCATTGATTTTTTTCTAACCAGTTATTGGAAGAGTTTTTTTCCCCCCTTTTTTTTTGTTGTCAAAAATAAACAAGGCTTGAGACAAAGAGAAAGGTACACAACCTGAAATACATTTTTAATGTATATGCAAAATACATAAATAAAGCATTCTCCAAACCACTAAATGGGCTTTTGTTTATTTATTTATTTATTTATTTATTTATTATAAAATCACAAACAGTATGTTAAACTTTAAATGTATTTCTTATCAGCTGACAATCTTTTTATTGATTATTTTTTCATAAGAATTTTTTTTTCAAAGTCATTTAAACATTGCTGCTTACTTGTATCTGATTGCATTGAGACCATTTTATTGCCCATTGTTTTTGTATTGCTAGATACAGTACACAACATAAACTGTTAAATGCATGCTCAATGGGCGATGTTTCGATTAAAGCTGATGCATGTTACACAGTGCAATGTGGCATTGTGC
Organism: Polyodon spathula; assembly: GCF_017654505.1. Lineage (NCBI taxonomy): Eukaryota > Metazoa > Chordata > Actinopteri > Acipenseriformes > Polyodontidae > Polyodon > Polyodon spathula. The sequence goes on along the minus strand of NC_054538.1, from coordinate 62,943,142 downwards.
AAATATGAGAAAATGAACCAAACAATTCAGCACATAATGCTCCAGACAGGCAAGGTCATCAGTCCCTGCTTGTGGGCTGCACAATCAATACCTGATCAATGGCTTTTTATTAAAAATGTTTACAATGAAATATAAAATTGATCTTATTTTGTTTAGTACGAAAGCATAAAGCTGTTTAAATGCTGAGGTTCACTTTTTGCATTATATCCACCACAAACCAACTTTTGTTTAAAATAATAGCACTGATCCAGTAGTGATAGTTGAGCTGAGTAAAGCATCAAACTGTTCTACAACCAATTCAAATGTTTAGGAATCAAAAGGGTTAACTTGGTTTTAAATAGTGTCAAATGTTTATAAACATTTTGAGCCATTATTTTTCTCTGCTGAGAATTGTAAGAAGAAATGAGTTTTGATGCAGTGACGTGTAGTAACCAAAAGAGGGCATCAGTTCATTTAAGATCAACATTGTTGTCAGCTGTAATAGAATTACCACATTGAACGAATAGATTGTAATTTCATATGAAGAGCTTGATATTTAAACACAAAACTTTGACATACTGTACTGCACTGATTTAATTTCTGCAATTCTACATTTTACCATAGTTGTTCTTTCATAAGAATGAAGAGGATTTCTACCTTCATCATCATATTAAATATATGACACACATATTAAAATCCCTTACTTAGATTGCTGTGCATTTTGGGGAACATTAGGACTCAGCACATGTAAAATAAAGTTTAAAACATATAAGTTTCCTCCCTGAATAAAACATACCAGCACTTGCAGTTTTGTGGATCAAACTGCTATGCAGTGGGAGTCCTGTTTCCATTCCTGATAAAGGAATTTCATAAGAGTCAAAAGAGCAATGAAAAGGTAAACCAAATGCTTCCACCAGCAAAAAAAACAAAAAAAAAAAACAAACAAAAAAAAACAGTTACCTGAAAGACTGCCTTGATTTTGGCACTGTTAGTCGTATTAGTTTATATAATCGGACACATGTTTTTTTGACACATGTACATTCATATTTTTTTTAAATTAAATTACAATGTAGCTGGTTTGTTGATCAGGGTTGCCATGATGACACATACATTATGTAGCAGCTGTTAACATGCTTACACCTACAGTTTATGTGTATATCTAAAAGCTTTAGTGATCAGTTAAAGATAGTCCTACTAATAAGTGATTAAGAGTATAAAAAAATATTTAAAAATAAAACACTGCAGGTAAATGAATGGTTAACCTTTAATCTAAAACTTTTATAAAATTGTCTTTTGCTTTTGTTTTGTTTTTGTTGAGAGAGAAATACAATTGTGAGACTGTGGGGATCTGAATTCCCAATTGATATCTGGTGGTGTCATCACTGTCCCCTGTGACTTGTGGTGTACACCCCCAAACAACCGCACAATTTGGCACAGTGTGCAGTCTTTGTTCACAAGGAGGCCCTGGGCAATACATTCACAGAACTGAATTACTTTCTTGATCCACAAGGAAGGAATAATTCTCCAGGACAGGGTTCAAGCTGGCAAACAAAGCAGTGTGATGGTTAAACCTGGCAATGCAAACATTTCCCAAGTTGTTTTGGAGGGGGGGGGGGGGGGGGGGGGTATATTGAGCTTTTGACCTTTGAGACAAACTTGGGACTTGGTATTTTTGGTTAACATTCTTTAATGTTTAAAAAGGGGGAATATTTAGACCAATTCCATATGAAATCAATATACTGTAGTGAATCAGGGACAGACGGTCAAAGTGAAGGACAGTCACGCCTAATTAAAAGAAATTGTCAATTTTTATGAATGGTTTATGAATGACTTTACTTCTGTTCTTTGGTGCGGTGTACATCAGTAATCATATGCTAATGCTTGTACACTGCTTTCAACATTAGAAAGTGATGCGCTATGATCATTGCTCTTTCTGGTTGGTAGATAGGAAGCTCAGATATTTGGGAAGTGGACTGTTAAAGGGTGGAAAAACAGATACTATTTTTTTTTTTAATTCTATCTATAAGGAAGACTTTAACTTCATCTTGGAAAACTCATTGCTTGAGAATCTAATTCTGAACAGCAACCATTTCATTAACTGGTAACTGTGTTTGTTTTCTATTTGCTAAATGTTATGATTTGGTACCAGAAAGCAGCAGCAAGCAAGAACTAAAAGATCGACACATACTAGTATATCAGCACCCAATAGGTCATTTCATTACCTTGAAATGTATACATTGGTCACATGACTAAAGATTGTATCCCTTGCTATTATTATCCATGATTGATAGCTTTAAAAAGTTCCTGAACTTTTTTTTTTCTTGTAGATAAAGCATTCAGCTACTGTAATATGAAGAAAATAAGTTACTGTGATGGCAGGTTGTTTAAAATGCAGGTACTCTATCTTTGGAAATTCACACTTGACTGTAGATTAAAATTTTTAAGGATATATATATATATATATATATATATATATATATATATATATATATATATATATATATATATATCCTTAAAATTAGGTGTCAATAGTGTATAGATTAATGACTGGCTAGCTGCGTTTCAAATTTCTGTCATTATCCCAGGTCTCTTCTCTGCTTTGCTTTGAGTTTTGTTTCTTGATTAAGCTGTGGGCAGGCAGGGGCACACCTTCTGTTAAAAGAGAGTGTGGAGGAGAAATCTTGTATCCTGATAAGGACACACCTTACTGGGCTGACTGTAGATTCACATTGACAGACAAGGTCAAGAGGAAACTCATGGTTTCATCTCTACCAGGTGATGTTTGGGCTGAGGTCTTGTAGGAAGTTGGAAAACAAAGGCTTGTTTATATTGGTGGTACCCAGATTTAGTGTTCATCACATGCATGATCAATCGAGAGATATGCCAGCATTGCTGGTAGGTGGAAAAAAAGTTTAATGGATAGTCTGTTGTTAAGTAAAGCCTCTTGATTTTCCAACACCCTTTGAAACAACCATCCCAGCTACTACTTTACAGTAGCTTAAACTTGATATTTCTAGTGCTCTCAGACACTGTTCAAATATGTATATATTGCAAATTTATTTTTTACATGGGATCAACCATTTCCCCATATGTGAAGTCATTGGTTGATCCCACAATTTTGACTAAGTAGAACAGTAGTGGCCAATACGTGGATCGCAATCCCATGGGTGGATCACAAAATGTTTTTGGTGGATCTCGAGACAAATCAGAACAAGCACTAACATATAAGCATACAACAGTTTTGGTTACAGCTAATGGGAAATCTAATGTAATGTTCGTGGTTTCCTCAGGCAGGGGTTTCTGATAGGCGGAGGTAGGACGCGAACACGGGACCTCCCGCTCTGAAGCAAAGCACCGATACCTTGCAGGAGCTGGTATTGGGTTTATGTCTTCATATTTGATTGCGTCACCCGTGCATGCTACAGTAGTTTATTGGTGTCCACTGCCCACTGTTAATAACACATTAAAAACTACAAATCCCATACCCCGCTAATTTCACTGCTTTATCATTGTGATGGCTGCTGGTTTCCAAAGTTTGAAAACTTGTCAAACCAAGATGATGAAAATAACAAATTATTTTCATGTGGTTGGAGAAGTTTCAAAAGAAAACCGTGATGAACAAAATTCAGATATGTGGGCGTCTTTACAAGAAATGAGCAATGAAGGTATGTCAGAAGATGAAAGTGAACAGGGAACTTTGAGAAGGGCTGTATTAGTTACAACGTGTTCAGTAGCAAAAGAACATACAAAAGAACATAGCTAAAAGATTTTCCCTGGCTTAAGTTTGACAATGTTAAAAATAATCCATGTTTTGCACGTTTTGCAGGATGCAGGGGAAGTGATGGCAGGCAAGACTGTATTTTTAAAAGAGCCAGAAGTTCAAACGCAAAAATATTAAACACAGTGCTTCAAGATGGCACGCAATGTGCGGAGAGGATACATCCAGAAACATCAGCCACACCATCCCGCTACCATAAACAGGCAAGTAGCACATTCTGAGGAAGATGCTACCAGGCAGTTAAAAATCATTTCAGTTGGCAAAAAAAGTTGTCAATTTGAATTTTGTTGATGCAAAAGTATTGAACTGCACAAGTGTTATGTAAGAACGGAAGGAAAAAAAAGATTAGTATATATTCAACAATACATTTGAGAAAAATGTTATTTTTCTTTTGTGTGCCTAAAAAAAGTTAACGTGGAGCCCTCCCTACACCAGGATTCAAGACTCAAATGAAAAATGCTGGTAAGTTTCTGTTTTATAACTACCTATTATTAATATTAAAAAACAAACAAAAACAAAAGCTTTGATTGAGCATTTGTATATTAAATCCCACTAAAAATTGTTGGTCATAGAATACAGGTGGATCACAGAGCCTGCTGAGATCCACCAAAATGGATCGCAGTATTTGGTATATTGGCCACCACTGACATAAAGCAACCGATGAGGACTCACAGAGCAGCATGTAATGTAAACAGGGAGTTTATAAATGAGCTATAAGAAATACAATACATTGTAATTAAGCATAGGTTTAAGTTAACAATGACAAACATGGTTGGAAAAATGCTTTGGACTGGATGATTCAATAACTTCAGACTTGTCTGGAATATTATTATGTGTGTGTGTGTGTGTGTGTGTGTGTGTGTGTGTGTGTGTGTGTGTGTGTGTGTGTGTAACTAAATAATATTGAACAAACCGTTAAATAATAGTACCAAAAAGAAACGTTTAAAAAAAAAAAAAAAAAAAAAAAAAAATTGATGTTTTAATGAGAAGCCTTCTTCAAATGTTTCTTTGTAGTGTGCCTATATTTGTGTGTATAATAGAATTTAAAAGTTGCGCAAGTGTTTCTCAAAAAGAAAAAAAGAGAGAATTTTCTTTACATTGGTTGAAGCTATTCTCTGCATACATACAAAGTTATCTGTAGTAAAACACTGAAGTACTAAATGTGTTTTATCTGCTCCTATATAAATATTGCAGGGGTACCACATTACAAAATATCCTAAAGGGAATCAATCAGACTCATACTTGCCTTTTGACAGTTTTACAGGAATGTTTATTTAACTCTTCAGCAGCTTAACTACAGTATTTATATGCTGGTGCCTTTGATGTACTGTGCAGTGTCACGGCACCTTAAAAAAATAAAATAAAAAAATAAAAAATTAGAATGTAGCAAACCTTACTGAATAGATTATACAGTCTTTTCTCTACTGTAAAGTAAAACACAAACACATACAGAATGTTTTTTTTTTTTTTTGTATTATTGTAAATGGAAAATCTAGAAATGATTACATAAACAATCCAATACATCCACAATGTAATGCAATATTGTAATCATTAATGTGAATGTTTTAATTTCTTATACTGTATTTCCCTCACTGAGTACAAAAACACAAGTGTTTACAATAAAATAAAATAAAATAAAAAGAAAACAAAAACTGGACAACACACAAGAAAAACCATTCATTTGAATTGTGTTACATTAAATACAACAACGACTGCATTTGGAATGTACTTTACATAATATAGTTTGACAGTATATTTGTATTAATAACCCCTAGAAGTGGTAATAAAATACTCTCATATCTACTGTACAGATGATTAATATCACTAAAGTAATTAAATTCCATCAGGCTGGGGTTCACATGCCCAAGGAATCAGTGCCAGGCTTTAGCAGACCTCAAGTGAGGACAAAAGACTAATGCTTTTTAAAGCTGTGTTTCACAAGTAAAATCCCAAGGAAGACTGCATTAACTCAGGACATCTGCTTGTTGTGATTGTTTGAGGTATTGATGCATTGGATCATTAGAAGGGCAGCATGAACCAGTGTTTTCCTGTTGACAAGGATCTCACTCCAGGAGCAGATAAGGCTTACTGTAAGGTGGAGGGGGGGGGAGGGGGTAAAAGCAGCCAAGGTACTTTTAGCACACTGGCTTTGACTTACAGAATTATTGCTAACTATACAGTCTCTGATGGTAGGAAAAGTATTTTGCCCCAGGCCATTTTTTTCAAAGATCAGAGCCAGCATACCTCTAACTCCTGCTGTTTTGTAGCTGTAGCTTTATAAAGGCTGGCATTATTGTAGTCAATGAACAGTTTGCCCCTTTTCAGATGGCCGCAGTAATGACCCACTTGGGAGGCACTGGTTAGGCACTACCCTGTATATAGCCAGGTGCCGCAACAGAAGCATTTCATTAAATATTGAAGCAATGGTTTTCAGTTACAGTGGCAAAAAGGAAATTTGGCCATAATCCAAAAGCAACTAAAATATGTGTGTGTCTAATTTTTTTTCTTCAGCCTCTTCTAATCACATTCTGGTTTTACCTGACCTTTCTGCTGCTAATTAGCTGCCTTCTTGAAAAGCATTATGGGTAATATATCTTAGGTAATACAGCTTGCCACTTTACGCACTGGTAATCATTCTTAATGTATGAATGATTTATTCAGTGGAACCATTTCTTACAATCTTAAAATACACAAACCATAAAATACACCCAATTATTACTTCAGTCTTCAGAACTGTAGAAAGGTACAAGATTTCTTTGTAATTGTAATGTCATTGAAGCAGCTACCTGTACCCTGCTAAACAATTCAAAACTAAAATAAATGCAGTTGCTGTGCAGAAGTGATTACTCACTGATATAATAATAATAATAATAATAATAATAATAATAATAATAATAATAATAATAATAATAATAATAATAATAACACATGCACACTGTTTTACAGACATGGGTAGCACACATGCATACTTATTCAGATTAATATTATATTCCATTTATAACCTGAATTTGTAATGTTGATGTACATTATGTTTTCGGTATTGGAGAAAGAGGTAGCATTTACAATGGGTTATATTTCAGAAATAAAACTGAATAAATGCATTTCTGTGATTGAGACTTGTTGTGCATATGATTTCTGTTGATAGCAGCATAAGCTACTATATGTTTCATTTGACCCTGTTCTAGAAGATTGACTGTATTACATGAAAAACACTGCATAAAGCCAATTTTTATTGATGTGATTGTTTTGGCTTGGTTTGAGTCCTGAGGATTTTTCACTCTTTAACTAAATATAGTAAATCAGACCTAAATGTTGTTGGAACAGCCCCTTGATATAGTATTTTACCCTTATTTATGGGGTAGGAATACACGTATCCTTTTGGTTGACTGCCACATGCTTTAGCATAATTCTTATCAGATGCATATAGGTTGAAAAAAGGATAAAACTCACCCATGCCTCCTGGAGAGTTTATAGCAGCTTACCATCAGTGAGTGGAAATGGTGATCACCTGCCACAAATGTGGGACAGGATTAAACCCTGGTTGGCCCCACTCCACTCCAGGGATTGTGTTTTGACATGTTTCATATGTCGTTGTACACTGCTGGCTTCATGTGTATGATAGTTATCATCCTCGAAAAAGGCATTGAGCTCCTAAAAGAGACTTTACATGGCTATCAACAGATTAAGGATTTCTAAAATGAACAAATAACAAAATACAGTTACCGGATGCAGGTACAAATTTAGTTGACCTAAATCCTCATGAGTTTGTATGGCCAGAGAAGTGGCATAATAGAAATGGATAGAGGCCTGTGTTATCCAAGATGTGTAACCTACTGTTTTAAAAATGTTTAGAGCTGGCTTTTCATATTAGATATACAGTGCATTTAGCAGATGTTGACCTCATACTGCTGATGTATCCATTGATATAATGTATCACAACTGTTGACACATTAACATTTTCTGAACAGTATGAGGGAACAATTTAGTCAAGTCTGGAACTACTTTTCACGTTTAGTGTCTTGAAATACAGAGAAACTCTCCCAAGAGTGCTTTAAATATGGTACTTTTTATTTTTCTCTTCCTCTGTGTCTTTTAACTTCCACTTTTGCAAACCAGTTGAAAGTATCAAAAGACAGACCCGATTAACATTAAAAGATAACCTAAAAATGATGGTATGAACACACTTTGCATTTATATCTATTTCATATTTTCAGTTCACTCTCAATTTACATTTTGATATTGCATGTCCCTTAAACTGGGATATTCAACTTAAATTAAAGGGCAAGTTCACTGCGACTATATGGAACAGTTCAGGTTTTTAACTCAAAGCAAAGAATTCTGTTTTTTTTTTGTAGTCCAGCATCTCTTAAAAGACAAAAAAGGTACATTTGAAATTCTGCCATAAAACAAATGTGGAATTTAATTTACCTAGCCATTTTTGTAGAGATATATTACACATGAAATGTATTGGCCTGTGCTAGCTAGATGAATAATATATGCAATAGAGAACCCTAAAAAAGAAGACATAAATGCCACCTCTAATCAACCAGATATAAACTATTATTCAACCTTGAACCTTTAGGGAAATATAACTGTAAGTTCTAAAAACTCAAAAACAGTGCGTTTGAAGACTGCATTATGACACCAGATATTTGGAACTGGGAAGTGACGTGGGCAGGAACTTCAAGAAATGCATGTAACAGTGAGAAAGGTATGATTGGCTCTCAGTTTATAATTTATGTTAAGCATTTTTGTATAGAATGTGTATAAATTGCTCAGGAAATGTTGGTGTGTTTTGTATAAAGAATAACTATAACCTTTTTTTTTTTTTTTTTAATGAGGCTTACTTATTTGCCCAGTAATTATCACCTATTGTCAAATGTCTTACCAACTGAGAATATGTGGATTTTGAATGTGTCAATACTGTGTAGGCTTGCATATATACTGTATATAAACAACTAAAAGCACTAAAAAGAAAATATTTAGAAGAATTTTGAATATACTGTATAGTGCTTTATTTAAATTAACAGATATAACACTCAAGCTTAACATACTTCAAGAACGGAGCCGTACGTATATCTTTGCATGAGACAACATTATTAACAGATTTCACCGTGTAGTTACTACTGACAGAATCCAATGAGGGCTTGACTTTTGATAAATTAAATAAGTTATGTCTTGTCATTATATCACAGGGCCTACAGTAATATCTAATGTACGGGTCATGTCTACTACATTTAGTGTACAGGATCTGTGACTTCATAATTCAAGTTGTCTTGAGGTCCTAATTCAAGGCATTTTGAACTACTGTTTTTTAAGTACTGTTAAGAATCATTATTTCATACCTGAGTACAGTACGCTTTTTTTTTTTTAAATTTAAAAGTGAATTAATTTCAGTAAGTATTACAAGGCCCTCTAGCCTACTATGGGGAATATTACATTTTAACTCTTATTACACAATTAGAATATTAGACAATTAGACAAGTCCTGTGTGCTTAAAATACATTACATGTTTGTTTTTTTCTTAGTTGCTTTGCTATAGTTTTCTACAATGAACATGCGTTTTATAATAGGATAAGAGGAGTTAATTAATTAATTGAGTTAATGCTTTGAAAATATCACATAAAGGCATATACATACATAGATTGTATGTATGGTATAAAGGCATATACATATATTTAGATTGTATGTATGTGTGTATATATATATATATATATATATATATATATATATATATATATATATATATATATATATGTATGAGAGAGAGAGAGAGAGAGAGAGAGAGAGAGAGAGAGAGAGAGAGAGAGAGAGAGAAATATATAAACAGAGGTTTGGTTATGTGAAAGTTAATGCTATAAAATACAATGTAGAAATATTCCATGTACATACTAGGATGGCTTGTTAGAGAGGTACCAAGGAGTACCATGCAACCCATCAAGGGTATATCTGCAAACCTTGAGCACAACTAGCAGGTGTCAGGTTATCTGCAATTTACCTTTTTTTAGAAAAGAGTAAGGGGGATTCTATACCACTTTAAAATTACTTTCACTACCATCCTAACTTTTCATCATTACTACACACAAAACATGTTTAATTTCAGTGAAACACAATGGATACATTTGCTGAATATATCTATCGATGCAGTACATGTACCCTGTGGGATTCAACCACTTTTCAAAACATATTTAAAAAATGGTATACTGTTGCCTATACTATTCTACTACCACAGGGATTTGACTGGAAGCGTACCTACTGACTTACAGCCGACATTCTGTTGAGAATTCTGCTCTGAAATAACCTGAAGTTACAAGGCCTGCAGAGTTTTCTGAACTGGGCTTTAGGACTAAGACAAGGGCACCAATATGGGTTGATATACCTGAGGCCAAGTCTTTTGAAATCTTGCAGTGCCCATATTGAAACCCTGCACTGCATGTCAGCAAAACTTCAATAAGACAGCTCAAAGCTGTTTTTCATAGCTCTGTATTGATATGTATATACAGATATAGATGGTAAAAAATAGAAGTGACAGCTCTATTTCAACTTCTGCGAGATGCACTCCAGCTAAAACGAGTGGGATTATGTATATTTATCAGCACATTGTAAAAAATGTAAAAAAAAAAAATACAAGAGACATTTTCAAACAAAGAAACTACAGCTATACAATATGAAGGTGGCACTGCAATTAAGACATGTCTACATTTTATATGCTTAGAAGTACAGCACTGTGTGTAAAATGTTCATGTTCATCTCACACATTCTTGGAGTTAAAGGTTATTAACAGAAGCCTTATTTTACTTAAATTATGAAAGATCTTTCAACTATACAAGCAGGTTTATTTAATCTTTTAGTAGTGTATTTAAAAACAGATATATTTGTGCTATGCGGTGTAATTCGTATCCTAATTTTTGGGTGAAATTCTACAACTTCCAGAAGCCTTTAACATGCACATATATTTTAATGGAGAGCAAACAAGAGTACATCGAGTTCCTGCACTGTACTGTAAATGTGTTTTAATTCAGATTGTACAAATAGGTATTTTTTTAATATCTTTTAGAACAATTTACTGCTCTAAGGATTTATTCAATTTAACTCTGTAATTGCTAGCAATCCACAAGCTCATTATATATCAATTTATAGCATTTAACACCAGCTGTTATGGAGTTAATGACACAGCCAGTAGAAAAAACACAGAACCCCCCAAATTAATGTTTGGAATGTTTTTCCTTCAAGACTTAAGTTTAGGCTTATCTTCAGTGCCTTTAAGAGGAACCTAAAACATGCAGTCTTATTTTGATATTTGTAGTGATCAAAATTCTGCCCTGAAAACATACTATAGGTAATAATATCATCAGTACAAATACACCGAAGTAGGAAACCAAAATAAAGAGCCAGATTTAAAGTAAAAAGGGGCATGTTTTGCAGCATTGTACTGTATTTCCTTTTAATTTTTAGATTCAAAATCCGTGTTCTCTCATTCAGTTTTTGTCTTGTAAACAAGTCTGTGTCTCAAAAGATTGTCATCACTTTATCTTTAAAATTCAGCTTTGTCTTAAACCTATTTTTTTCTGTTGTAGAAAGGAAATTTAAAACAATTAAATAACCCTTTTGTCACTTCTTTGATTTCTCATAGTTAGTGCATGAGTTTTTACTGTGTTGCAAGAACACTCCCAGCTTCCTCGCAATAATACATTGAACTTTCACTTATTCTTGAATTATTTTTTATTACATCACACCATATGGGTTTATTTAAAAAACAGCATAGTATTTCAGTCATAGAAGTGTCATTTTAAGATTAAGGTTAGACAAAAAAAAACAAAAAAAAAAACATATGGTCTAATGAAGTTATTTAATGATCAATTCTGATGGGCTGATTACAAACTCCAAGCCATATGAAAACAAAGTATTTTTTAAATACACTTAAATTTACAAATGTTCCCCATTTAATGATAAACCTTTTTGATATTACTGAGAATGTACAGATCGACTTACCTAAAGATGATCCATACTTTCTATTGGCAAATATCAAAAGGATGACGATCATTGATTATATTCCAGTGATTGGTATGATAAAAATTTGATTGACTGTAAATGTGTACTTTTTTATTTTTATAGCTAGCACTACAAAGCTAGTACTGTATAGCAGATTTTTTTTTTTCTGAAATCCTTCATTTTTATTTTATTTTTTTATTTTTTATGTTGAACTGCTATTAACAGCACAAAGGGCAAGCTAATTACAAGACAAGCTTTCTTCTTGTGAATCCATTTAAGAACTGATTGTTTACTATCTTTTTCTGTAAGTATAAAATTTTAATTATGGTACTGACAGGAACTGTGCTTGATACAGTGCTGTACATTTATCACTTGGAGAGGGCCAGTTGCAGAGCTGTTTGACTTTGGAAAAATCCTGATGCGTTTGCAATGTTGAGCAGCAGGTGCCACATTATTATGTACAGAAAGGCAATTAGGAAGCGTATTGGATGAATGGGGAGTGCATTAATATCAGCAAGTACATTTGTCAGTGGTTTTGATGCGAGTCTTCTTCTTTTCTTTATGCAACATTAAGATTGTGGATCTCATAAATTCGCTCCCTAAATTGCCATCTGTTCCCTTGTCATGTAGTCAGAAGTTTTCAGAAAAAAAAAGAGATTTGTTTTAGATTTTATTTCAAGTGGATAACCCAAAGCAGTGTGGCAAGACTAGTACATTCTTGTTGAACAAAATTGTGCTATATTAAAGGTAAATTATGTCTAATCATCCTATTTAAAGACATCCTCAAAAATTTCCTATGACACACTGTGTGTGTGTGTCTATATATATATATATATATATATATATATATATATATATATATATATATACTGGACATAGAAGATGGATGCTGTCAGTAATAAAATTGGATGCAGTCATTGTATTTATTTATTTTTTTACTTTTTGAAATTCTCATTTAAAATTTGTATCTACAAATAGCTAATTTATTCTTAGTTAGGCTGTGCACGTTATGAAATGTTATGAATGTTTATTTTATTTTATTTTTAACCCAATTATACTTAAGCCCAGAAGTGTAAAACAATCCTCAACTTTTAAATGGAGAAAGTGTATAATTAGATTTATTCATAACAATTATTGGGGATTGTGCAGTTAAATATATTAAAACATAATAAATATTGGTTAGGCATGTTTTACAGCTACCTGTGCTTTATGTTTATGTAGGTTAAAGTACAGTAGAGTGCAAATTAAAAAAAAAAAAGTACATTTGCACTGAACTTCAAATTTATAGCAGAATATTTGTGTATTTACCATGCATTCATGACTAAAAAATCAATTAGATATACATTAGTACTAAAATGTACACTAATTAATATTACTGCACATTGATTTCTTACTGTAAAAACAGAATTTTATCTACTAATCATATTTCACAACAGTTACAAATAATATTACATAATTGTTTTTGCCATCATAAGACCTGCCAACAAGTGTGCCTATATAGGATTTTACAGATGGAAAAAATAACAATGTGACAATAGACAAGTTTATTTCTGCTAATATTCCATATGGTAGTTCCATGAAAGGTGCAAAAATTATCATGGTAAATATTTAATTTTTGACCAGCACTTGTATGCAAAACTCCCTTCAAGATGTAATTGTTTATTTGATTTGCTCTCCTGTAGCTTTTAGAAAGCGTTACATTTACATTTTTTTTTTTTTTTAACTAAATCTGACATCTGTAGGTCATAATAATGAATCTGTCCTGGTGTTGTTTGCTCCAGAAGGGACAGTTCTTATCTCTACCGAGTATCTATTATTGAAATATTTTGCCTTTCGAAAATAATAACCAAATATTTATATTGCCAGCTTTGTCAGCCAGCTAAGATTTGGCAGACTCGTCAGTAGCTGCAACCATAATCTGTGTAACAGACATTGGCATAGAGATTAAAGATCAAGGGATTGGAGAATGTGTGATACTTTTATGCCAAGATTACTTGGTAAAGAAACGTGTTTAATGTGGGCTGCCTTTTAAGACCTCCATCGTTGATGTCTGTTACTTTAAAGCTACGCTCTGCCTTTTGAACAGGACAAATTTGGCAAGTTTACTATACCTAATGTTCTGAATTAGACAGTGACCTTTTCATAATTAACTGATACTTGCAATGTCTGAGATGTTATAGCGCAATCTAAAAAAAGGGACTTGCCCATCAATGAATGCATATTACAGAATTTGTTCACATGATCTAAGCTGATTATATAGTTTTTAATAGCACCTACATTCTCATTGATATTTATGAAAGTAATGCTGTAGAGATCTTTGCTCTCTATATAAATTACTTTGTAACCTCTTTTTTTTAGGATGCCATCTAATTGATCTAATTCTGCATTTACAGATCTTCCCTGTTTTTCTGTATGATCTGAATGCCAAAGTTGTGAAATGCATTAATAATCTACACTTACTACTATGTTGAAGGGAATGACTGCAAACTGCAGGGGGGCACATGAAACCATACTTAATCGTTTTTTTCCCCTGCTGAAAATACTGTGATAAATAATTTATTACTTATCTGCAACTGATATCTGGTATTTACACATATATGTGTGTGTGTGTGTGTGTGTGTGTGGTGTGTATATATATATATATATATATATATATATATATCATATATATATATATATATATATAGTTGATCTTGTGTGTGTATAAATTCTACTAATGGATTAAACAATGTGTGTTATACACTATAATTACGGTAAGTCAAACAAGTATTCTTGCTATGAACAATTTGACTTAAATTGTTATTCATTAAATAAAAAATAAATTAAAAAAATGTGGTTTTAATCTTGACATTTTCTATTGATCCATTAATCATCCAATTTACTGTAAATGTGTCAATGCCAGATAATGTTTAAAATGCATATATCTACTTACATGTAATTGGACAGTTTGGAAATATTTGCTTCCATACAATTGGAAGTAAGCTAGAATTAGTCATTTAAAATATGAACTTAGTTTCTAACTGCTCTTGAAGGTGTTTTATGGATTGGAAGGGCTCACACCTGGATTTATAATTTGAACGTTTCATTGGAAGGGGAGGGATAGAACTACAATGGTGTTGGTTTTTTTTTTAAATCAGTGCTGCTGAGGATGGGGTAAAATGTGTGTAGTGCTTTTAAAGGAAAGAATGGAGGAAGATGAGTGTCTGATTGTTTGGAATGTCAAGATTTATTTGTTTATTTGAGTCACTCTTGTTTGCACGTTAACAATTGATGAATTGCATTTTTTTGACATGGTAAAAGTAACATTTAAAAACTAAAAAAAAAAAAAAATCAATTATCCAGCATTGGAAGTTTCTTTAACTTTGTCATACAATTTGAAAAATACTTTGAATAAAAATAAATTAACTTTCTTGCAACTAAGATGATATAATGTATATGGGAACAGGAACCTTTTTATTTAACAAAACAACAACAGCTTTAGCTCAAATAGTGCAGTCAGGGTTAAAATAGGGGTAGAACAGCTATTAAATTGACATAGTTGACTAGTCAAGGTCAAAATAACATACTAATACTTGAGTAAGTGATGCAATGTATTATATCTGATGCTCCATTTGTAAATGTGCTGTTTTGTAACACTGTTATTCATGCAGAATATTTTAGAACAGCCTGGAATGTTTGGTATTTGTTAATATTCTAAAATGTAATGGATGTTACTTGCTTATTCTGTGCATCTGAAACCGCACACTTCACAATTACTTTCTGTTTCAATTCAAACAGTAAAATTACTTATTTGGAATGTCACTTGTGCTGCTCTGTATCACCGGATTTATATAGCGCCATTTAAAAATTCGAACACGGAATTCATTATCCCCCATATTGTTTATTAGTTTGTTAAAATGATATGATTTTGCACTGCTAGACATTGTGTGCATGTGTTATTTGTGTATATTATTTATCATATTTCTATATTATATGTATTATATTTGTTGTATTATAGCATATTCAATGTATCACCAGATTTATATAGCGCCATTTTAAAATTCAAACACGGAATTAATTATCCCCATATTGTTTATTAGTTGATTAAAATGGTATGATATTGCAATTAATACATCACTCACCAATTTCAAGCAAGACAGAGTTGTAATTGACAGAAAAACATTTTAAACTCTGGCAATTGTGTTCCACAAAGGGAAAACCATAAGCTATGGTCATTATGTTGCCTGGGTGCGAAAAGATGGGCAATGGTTTCAATGTAATGATACACAATGCACACAACACATCTGACTGCCTAAAAACCTGCAGGATTCTTACGTGATCTTTCTAGAGAGAGTGGACAATGCCATTCAACATGAAGAACAACTGCCCTGTTCAAATTTGTCCCCACCTCTCCAGCATCAGGGGCAGCTGTTGCTGACCCCACCACTCCTGCCTCAGGGGCAGGGATTAACATTTTTCACATTTGATTTGGCATCAATAAATATGGCTTAAAAAAAAAAAAAAAAAAAAAAAAAACAACTTTGCACACTTGGTGTGCGTGCCTTTCTTCTGTGCTATTTAGTGTCTCAAGTTGTGTTTTGATCACTATGTGGAAGATGTGGTTGTTTG
Source organism: Polyodon spathula (assembly GCF_017654505.1). Lineage (NCBI taxonomy): Eukaryota > Metazoa > Chordata > Actinopteri > Acipenseriformes > Polyodontidae > Polyodon > Polyodon spathula. The sequence goes on along the minus strand of NC_054538.1, from coordinate 62,926,785 downwards.
AATTTCCAGGATGCCTTCTGCAAAACAATGGAAATTCAATGGCAAAAACTTTGTGAAAGTAACGCTAAGGTTTGGTTGCAAAAGTCCAAAAGTTTCGAAAATTGCAAGTTAAGGTAGCCATGCAACCTTAACACTGCACCCTTATGTATATGTTTCCCATTACATCAAATATGATATCATCAGTAACATCGGCAATGACATCACTAAGCACATGACAAATTCTGCATGAAGACTGGCCATACGGACATCATGATGGGAAATCCTAGTCCTTGTGATTGGTAACATGTTCAGTAACTGCATTAGCATTCCCACAATGTTTGCTGTCAAGCTAATTGTTTCACCAGTGTTCTAAGTAAAACCAATAAACTCAGAATACAGTAGTGCTATAGAATTAATTAGGGACCTTCCATGTATTACTGGAACTAATGTTAAACAAGCCATATTTCTCCAAACGCTATCAACAATATTTATACAAACAATATTTTCTGTATCTGGAATCTACATTTCTTGTATTAACTGCACTGTTTCATGTGGTGAAAGCATTTTTTGCAGTATGTGTATGTTTGCACTGTGATTAGCAATTCTTCTTTCAAACTTTATAGTTGACTATGAATGCTTGCTAACATACTGTTATGCTGGAAGCCAATTATGACATTAAAATGTTTAGGTGCAATTGCAGATTTCTGCACTTCCACCATTGTAAAAATTTAACGGTACTCAATGAAGTACATAAAAAAGAGGTGGATTGTAAAGCGTGGATGTTATGCTTACAAGAGACAATAAACACTGCTTTGTGTACCACAGCATACATGTATCAAATTTGCCTCCCATTCTACTAAGTTTATGTTATTAGCCATGCCACTAAATTTGGAGGACCAGGAAGAACCCATCATAAAAGGTAACATTAAAACTGAGGCTTCACAGGAAGTACCTTCTCCCACTGACGTTGTGCGATAGAAAATATAGGCCCCATTACTGAAAACCCCCAATTAAAAGAACTTGTGTGCTATATATTACCCTAAACAAATTGTTTTTATTAAAACATATTTTGGGGTTAAACCCTCAATGGCATAGTCGGCTACAAAAGCATTGGGAAATAACTGTTATAATTTTCCTTAAGTGTTACATTGTATCTTTACCAATATATTTGCACACTTTACTTGTGCTTTTACAGGTTGCAGTGTCCCTTAACCCTTAGCGGTTCATTTATTCAGAGCCTGTCAGGCACGTCGGGTCCAATTTATTTTCATATACGCTGTTTATTTTACACACGTATTTTTTTCAGAGTAAAACAGGTTTAAAAGGCACTGCATATCAACAGCACATTCAGTATTGCCTCTCCAGCCAAGCCCCTCCCTTGTTCACTGTATTTATCACACCTTTTTATAGTAGTGCATACTTAATGATGAAGTATAGGTAAATGCTTCCAAACTCTTTTTTGAAATGTTGGGTAATAATTTAAAATATGTAATTATTAGGTAGTTAATTCCTATTAAGTTTGTCAACTTTTCTCAATTCTATCTCAATATTTATTCTTTATATCCTCTTTCTTGAGATTTATTTTTAATTCCTTTCTGTTTTTTGTAGTCATTTTCATCAGAACAGATTATTTTTATCTTTATATACCGTCCTTTAGGAATTGCTCTTTTAGTGGATAGGATGTACAGATGGCATATGTAGGTACTGATGCATACCAGTAGGTTTTCGAGTAAAGATCTGTTTTAACAGATCCTTGATCAAGTTTAACCAAGGTGTCTAAAAATTCAATTTCAGATTTTGTCCACCTTAAATCCACCAAAATGTTAGGGTGGATATCATTTGCTAATTTCTGAAACTACAAGAGATTCTTCTTCATGTGACCATATTCCAAATACGTAATTGTGGCAAAGTGCCCACCCCGTTGTATATAAATGTGTGTGTGCTGCTTATTATTATTATTATTATTATTATTATTATTATTATTATTATTATTATTATTATTATTGTTACTGTGTGAATTGTGTATTGTGATGCATTGTATATGTATGACCGGTGAAAAGCCAGTATTGTTATTTACAGGGCGGACAAAAAGCTGTCCGCTATTACTGTTATTATTTGTGTCTGTTTGTATTTTTTATTTGTGTAGCCAACTTTCGTGGGAATGTGTAACTGATTAGCTACTGATTATTAAATAAGCTGACAGTCGACATTTGAACCTTCATCACTGATGATGCTAGCAATTGTCTAAATCATTCAATGTGAGCCATGATATTTCCCCTCGGGCATTATATGTGCACGGTTATTAAAAACTGGAAATTAATAGAGAAAATGTTACTTTCATCTAAAAGTTGGGGGGTTAAGTTCAAACTGGGGCATTGACTCAGCAGAATCCAGTATATAAATGTATGCTTTTCATAGTAGCCACAGCTTCTACAAGGCACACTGCAGTACTAACTTGCGTACTGTATTTAAATTCCAGTAAAAAAAAGGCATTTCGTTTTTTTGCTGTCCAAGAACAATGCACTGCTTTGCAATCAAGACAACGAGACATTCAATAAGGCCAAAAATCAGGGGTAAATGATTAAATGATTAAGAACATATAAAGTAGTTTTTTCGTATTGTTAAAGTCATTTAATAGAACATCCTCTCTCCCTCTGAAACTATTATTTCATTAAAAAAATGTCCTTTAGTAAGGTATGCTCTGTTCATTTCCACTATCATCAGGCGAAGGTCATCTTTTCATAATTCTTTATTCTTATAAAAAGTCGTGCACAACATCTTCTGTGAGACCTTTGAATTTCCACATCCCTGGCAAGGTCAACACTAAAAGTCTTTATTCCAAATCTTTTGCTTGTAAGTTACATAATTGCACAATTCACATCAAAATATATGATTTAGCTAGTGTTCAACAGTGCCTTCCTTATATTTATCAGTTTATAAAAGGTACACATACATACATATGTGCAGGATTTTCAAGAATGGTGGATAGCTCAACCCATCAGAACTGCAGACTCACTAGGTGCTCCTGACTAGGGCTGTAGACATAGTAAAAAAAGTTGTATACAGCTGTATGTGTGTTTGTAACAGGGTACTCACTCTCACATGGCTGAATGAAGGAACTAATGATGAATGATGATTGACAAGCTCCGCAGGCACACATTCATTTATTTACATATAGGCGTACATACGGGGACCCCACGTGACACTACCAGCAATGGTAACTCACGTGGAAGATACAGCCTGGCATACAAAAGCCAAAATAAACACTGTAAAAAAACTGTCAAACAAAAGACGCGCTACTCCACTAACAGATGGAGGTCCCGCTTACACACTGCTACTGGGTGGGGTCTACTATCCCAAAACTAACTCCCTGTCCCTCGGGCAGTTCACCCAACTCAAACCTCGGAATACACACAAGATCGTTGGTTCATTGCAGCTTCCTTCTCCCAGAACAAACACTGACCACTTCCCGACCTTTGAGTATACACACGATCCCCGTTAGAGGTGGTCACTTTGTTTCCTGAACCCAGTCGTTAAACAGACCTTTGGCTTTACAGCAGCCTTGATCTATATAATCGGGACCCTTTTATTCCTGGCATTCTGCTGCACCACGCCTACCCGCTGATTAGGAGTGTGCAGCTGTTAAACACACACACATGCAGGCTGCTTCCACACAGAGCATCAGGTTCCATTAAAACCAATCGTGTTCTTATTTATACAATCACGACACTCATATTTATAATAAACAACCACAGAAGCCCCCTCCTTATGTGCAGGGCTCCAGTCCTGCTGCAGTGTGTTATTTAATTAATTTGCTGTTCTTCGTATTTCAGATTCTATCATATTTATATAATTTTCCCCAAACACGTGTTATCTGCAATTTTTTATACTAATTGAAAGCTCTGGTTTTAATGGAGATATGTTTCACCAGTTTTCTTCATTACTATTTTTAAACATATGAACAGTTAGATTATGAAGAAAGTGAGCAGCACAGCTTATACCAGTACCTTGAAGTGTCTATGAAACCTGTCCTCACTTGCTTACCTGTTTGTAAATGCTGACGTAAACCCAGCTACTGGTCTCACATTTGGGTCTGATGCCTGTGTTACCACCACTCTATTAGAAGACATAAATTATTACAAGCAAACCGCCACAAACCCACTCTATTACTTGACCACCTTGACTCCTCTGGTTGTCCCTGCTGCCTTCTCCTCCTTCTCTATACATTGCTGATGTCTCTGGCCTACTGTTGAAATCAACTACTGCCACATTCCCCCTGGACCCCTGGACGACTAGCTTTGTCCATCTCTGTGCTTCTGATCTTGCTCCTTCCATTATGCACACTCATACACACCCGGGACTCTGGCTCAGTTCCTGCTGCCCTTAAGTTTGCCCGAGTTACGCCGGTACTCAAAAAACCCTCCCTTAACCTGACTGTCTTATTTAATTTCTGTCTCATCTCCAATCTCCCTTTTATCCCCAAAACTCTCGAAAGGGCTGTAGCCAGTTAGCTGATGAAACATCTCATGGATAACAATCTGCTTGAATCTCTGCTCTGCTCTGGATTGTGAATGATCTCCTGCTTAATGCTGGTGCTGATGCTCCCTCTGTGCTTGTCCTTGACTTAACAGCTGCTTTTGACACCATAGATCATGGCATTCTTATTGACCGCCTTCAGTATGCTGGGATCTCTGGAACCTGTCTCTCCTGGATGTCCTCTTACCTTTTACCTGGTGTCGCAAACCTGGTCATTTGTGGTGTCCCCCAATAATTTGTTCTTGAGCCCCTTCTCTTCAATATCTACATGCTTCCCTTGGGCCACCTCATCTGCCAACACAGCCTCATGTTTCACTCCTATGCTGATGACACCCAGCTCTGCTTAAAACTCGACCCTGGAAGCCCCTCTGCCATGGTCCGGCTCTCGGCTTGCATTCAACACATCAAGGCCCAATTTTCTTCAGCTGAACACTAGCAAATCTAAACTCCTTCTAGTAGGATCTAAAACTCAACTTAAGAATCTCAATATAGCTGCCTTGAACCTCGGAAACCGTCTGCTGCTGTCTTCCCCCGCAGCATGAAGCCTCGATGTACTTCTTGACAGTAACCTCTTCATTGATTGCCACTTCTCCTCTGTGGTCAAATCTTCCTTCTACCATCTTCGAAACATCTCCAAAGTCCATCCCTACCTTTCACTCCAGGATGCAGAGATACTTTATTATGCATTTGTCTCCTCTGGACTCAACTACTACAACTCTCTATATGGCACGTACCATAAACTGACTGCAGCTAGTTCAGAATGCTGCTGCCAGGATCCTTACCAGATGTTAAAAAACGTGATCACATTGCTCCCGTCTTGCCCAGCTGCACTCTTTACTTTCAAAGCTCTCCTGCTCACCTACAATGCCCTTCATCACACAGTTCCTGAGTATCTCCTCAACCCGCTGACTCACTATGTCCCTGCCGATAAGCTGAGGTTCTCCGACTCTGGCCTGCTTGTTATCCCCAAGCAAAAGTGCACCACACTTGGAGAATGTTCGCTTAGCTTCATGGCTCCGACTCTTTGGAACTCTCTCCCAGCTTTGATGAGTGATGCTCCCACCGTCACTCGCTTCAAATCAACTCTCAAGAACCACCTGTTCTCTATTGCTTTCCATGGTCTTTAAGCCTGATATCTGCAATTAGGTGCTGTGTTGTTGCTACTATTTCATGTATTATGCTATTATCAAGTATTATGCATTTGTCACTCTATGTAATGTATTATGCTTTTTTTTTTTTTTAACTGTTTGTAATGTGTATTATGCATTTATCTGTATTTAAAGTATTATGGATTTTCTTGTTGTTACTGCATCTTGTAGAGCACTTTGTGATGGTGGTCCACTATGAAAGGCGCTATATAAAATAAATATTGATTGATCGGTTGATTGAAAGAGTGCAGTCACCCCAGCCTTCCATATGGTTTTAATTTGGCATGTGTTTTTATCACAAGGTACATAAACTAGTTAAATATCCAGGCTAACTTCTCAGTAAAATAATAAACTTAAACAACTCATTAATGTAAGAACAGCGAGAAACACCACAAAGAAAAAAAAAAGATCTTTCTGTAAGCAAAACTAAACCCAGAAGATTAACTTACATGTGGAATTGCTTTTTACACAGCTACTGTATCTCCTGAAGCTGCCTTCTCTGGCCTGTAGCAAAAAAAACAAAAATCAAAAAACCTTTTTATATCTTAATTAATATTATGCTAAAGAGATCTATCCCAATTATGTTTTAATGACAATTCCTTTATTTCAAGTACATTAATGTTTGTGCATGCATATGTGTGTGTATGTGTGTGTGTGTGTGTGTGTGTGTGTGTGTGTGTGTGTGTGTGTGTGTGTGTGTGTGTGTGTGTGTGTGTGGAGATTTTAAGCAACCCTCGCCAGCAAAGCTTAGAAACTAATTTTATTCTGCAGTTCTATCATACATGGCAAACATAAATGTAAATAATTTCAGTCCAAGTTATGGGGTCCTTGTATTCAGTATTTGCATCCTTTCAGGTTACTGTCTTCTTTATGGTAAAATTATACAACCTTTATGTGACTTGCTTTCTCTCATATAGCTAAAAATACCATACAGTAGTTGCCCCACTCTTAAAGATATATGTCTATCATGTGGCTGGCAAAACCTTTAAATTCAATGGACAGTCTATTCAAATTGTACTACTTTGTTAACCCATTGATATAAAATGTAAGAATTACAGACACAATAACTACTTGTAAATCTCAGAATGTCTCTCAGAATCATATGAAACCTGTAAAAATCTGGTACAACTGAGTGTGACTACTGACTTGTCCCTCTGCAACACTCATGCACTCCTTTAGTTTAGATGGGGCAGAACAATCAGGCTCAGCCAGTCTCACTCTTACCATAGCACTGATACCAGAATGTGTATTTTGCCCTTTGTTGGCACTATATAAATGATGTACTGTGGTTGCTGACACAGCAAGCAATTGATACCAGTGTTTTACTAAATAATATTACAAAGGTATTTCTTTAGGTCTTCTTATGTAATTTTGTTTTAACTTGCAAGAAAACAATTTTTGACCTCATAACAAAAATGTAACAGTGTCTTGAGATTTAAGAAACCCAAGTCTCAGTGTTACATTTCCTTATTGCTGCCTGTAGGCTGATACTAACAACATTCCTGTAGTGCTTCATTATGCCCTTCCGGACAGTATTCAAGCGATTACTAATTTTCAGTGAAGAGAGAGGAGCAAGATTGGGCCATGCATACACAGCTATCACTTAGTAGATTTCAAATGATTAGATCTTTGGGGGATTCATAAGTAGAATGTATCTTACATTTCTCATAGAGATTAGTCATCTAATTATGACATACTTATGTACTTCTATGCTTCTGCCAGATTGCAAGCTGCCAGCTGTAATGCATTACCATGCATGTGCAGATGATCAAATTGCCAGTATGAACCAGGAAGTCAGTGTTTGGAAAATAAACATAGGGTGTAGTTTGTAAATTAAAAAATGATATCATTGAGCTGGAAAAAATATGTACCCTACTTCCCAAGGGCTTGTATTCTCTTTAAGAGTTGTTTAGTAGATTTAATGAAGGTCACTTATAAGGACACTGGGAAAGGACACTGGCTGTTTTGGGGCTGTTCTGTGTTGTTGTTTTATTAGTTAGTTAGTTGTGTATTTTAATTGTTTATAATTCTTCATTTGCTTTTATATATCTGCTATGTCTTTCCCTTTACCATTTCTCTCTATCTATTTTTCTTTTTTTAATATAATTCTATAACTTATATATTGTTACATTTTGTTTCATTTTTGTAAGTTGCTTTGGATACAAGGGTCTGCTAAATAATCCAATAATAATAATAATAATAATAATAATAATAATAATAATAATAATAATAATAATGATAATAATTTACTTACAGCAATGTGTTTCTGCTCTGTTAATTGCCACTCCATTGAAAATTGTACCAGTCTTGTCGGTAAACCATTATAGAAACTCATTTTCAGTAAATGGAGAACATTTGGTCTTAAATTTTAAAATAATTTTTAAAGAGAGGAGCTATGTAGGGATACCAATATATTTAGCAAGCAAGGGGTCTGAGTGGGGTCAAGGAGCATTAAATGCATCATCCCCAGTTGTTTGTCATTGCATGAATTTAAATAACTTTTTCACATACCACTGCTCTTGTGAGAGAACACTAATTAAAACCATTTGTATTTATTTGAAGAGTGAACACTTGTCTATTCCGGGACTTGTCTATTCTAAGGTACAGTATTTAGAAAGCAAAATGTAAAAATGTAAAATGGACAACACAATTACCTATCCTAAAGAACCACAAACCAGCCGTCTAACCAAAGAAACTTACAGAGACTATGGGGTGAATTATGCATCACAACTCCTTCTGCAGAGTCACTTACAATAGGACCTTGGTCTTAATTGTTTATGAGCCATTGTGAAGACTGTCATCTAATAAGAATTGTTCTTCATGCATGGACAGGCTATTCTGTTTCTATATTTAAAAAAAAAAATGAATCCAATTTTATTTTTTAGAATAAAAGAAAATGTTTACTGTATTTTATTTGATAGAATAAAAGAAAACGTTGAAGGACGGAGGACAAGGTGGTTAAGTGACTTGCTCAGGAACCTCCTGGTAACAAGCCCTTTTCTTTAGCCACGCCACCAAGACTCCTATTTTAGACTCATCGGACAGAAGAGTTATGTTGAAGAATGCTTCAGATTCTTTCTTCAGTTTATATTTCTTGGCTTATTCATTCAAAATCTTTGCTATTAGGTGTATTTTTTTTTTTTTTTTAGCTGCTCAGGCAATTCTCTTGCCTGCAATACTCATAGTTTTCTTTGGACGTTCACTTCTTTCAAGCATTTCAGTTGAATTTGTTCTGTGGTTCTTCTTGATTATTGCTCCGAGTGTGGATTTTGGTATTCCATATTTCTTTGGTACAGTTCTGTAGCCATTTCCTTTGTTTTATATATGTTTAATGATTGATTTCCATTACATGAGAGTAGATGTTGAATTTCATGATGATTTGAACTCAGCTCTCGCCAAGATAAGCACCAACTAAGACGTAGCTTTGCAGTAAACTAGTGTGATCCATCTGCATCTTGCACCATCTGCATTGTTTTCCATCTGATGATGTGGATATCCTTCTGCCTGGTGTTGATTGCTGAAGTGTAATGCTGGCTCCAGGGATCAGCTCATTTTGCCACCCCAGTGCATCAGCACACACAACGGCTGCGATGCTGGCTCTGGCGATCAACCCAGTGCGGTCTCCCCAGCCGCATGACACTGGATTGAGCTAAGTAGGGTACATCCCTGGGGTCTTCAAGTGGGCACCTTCCATCCTCTGTGTTTCCTTGACTAGCCCATTACACCTCAAGAGGGCTCAACAGTGATTCTGGCATCCCAGCATCACCCTCCTCCATCCCCCACTCAGCTCAGCCCAGCTTACTTACCTGTACATCAGCGTTGCTTTCTTTCTATTGTGCTTGAGATCCCCATCCAGAATCTTTCCGTCTCAACCACAGCCAGTTGCTGCTCCTTTCTGCTGCTTCAGATAAGTTCTTCACTGTGCGACGCAACTCTTGGCCACTGAACCCGACGTCTCTGAGAAACCAGGTTGTACAGTGTGCCAATCCTTGACAACCCACCTCCACTGTGTAAACTCGGACTCTCCATCCTCGCTGTTCCGCTTCAGCAGCTAGTTGAGCATACCGAAGTTTCTTCCTCTCATACGCCTCATCCACAGCATCCTCCCATGGCACTGTTAACTCTACCAGATGAATAAGACGTGCTGATCCAGACCACAAGACAATGTCTGGTCGAAGGTTAGTGGTGGCAATCTCAGGTGGAAAAATAAGCCGTTGACCAACATCTGCCAGCATCTTCCAGTCTCTAGCAGCTTCCAGTTGTCCTGAGCGAGGCTTGATTTTAACACCTTTTCTTGGTGGTTGCTCTCCTGGATGGAGGAATATTGTCTTTTGTGTGTAATGCTTTGATGGAACTGGTGGCAACTTATTGGTCAGGTTATGCCTGTCTTCCAATGCTAAGGCCAAACAACGCCACACCTGGTCATGGCGCCAAGTAAACCGTCCTTGGCTAAGACCCACCTTACATCCTGTCAAAATGTACCTTAATGATGCAGGTAATGAGCACAAAGGACAACAATACTTTTGAGTGTGACTGTACTTATATGCTCCTTTTCAGGCACACAGACTGTCGTATTTTTCTTTTGTTCTAAATATTGGCAAACTCCAACGTACTAGGAACTGGCCTAAATCTAAGCAAATTAAACTCAGCCGTCATTGGTGGTACAAGCCTAGTCCTTGCTCAGTATTTCAAAACAACCCCAGGCTTGGCATAACTACAAGGTCAACTGGGCACAAAAAAAAAGAAAGAAAGTGTTTTCATAGCATTTCCAAGCCTGGGTGTGGTCCAGAAATATCTGCTGATATCTTCTGACTTGGCTTGAATGCCACTGTTACTGTTAACATAAACTACTTTGATATGAATCTAGGCCCCAGAGGTAAAATGGCATTTGATTGAGTTTGTGAATTAAAGTATAATGCTACGTCAAATCTAAAAAAATACTGGACAGGTGCTGTAATGTAATGCACAATTAGGAAAGATGTGATGCTGTGAAAATTATTTAGCTGCCATTTAAAATATTCCTCAAATACAATGTGTTGCTTTTTTTTTTTTTTTTTTTTTTTTTGGTAAGGTTGAGTTGTATTTCCTAAAAAAATGATTTTGTGCCCCAAAGCCTAAATGTATTCTTGTATTTAACTGCAAACACACTTCACAGCATGGCTTGCTCAAAAAGCTGTTTCGACTTTTACAATGCATGGATGGAGATAAGTCATTGCATAACAGTTTTTACTGTGAATTCAAATGTGCTCACCTGAGATTTTTCCTTTCTAGTGCCTGTTAAAGAGTAATTTGTTATGGGTTTGAAATATCAGTTTTCTTTACGAATGTATTCTTCTTACTGTTTATAGTCACTTTGTATTTTGTTTTCTGTTCGTCATCATATCCTGACGACACTTTAAAACTCCGAAGTTTAGAGAGCCCCTGTGGCCTCAAACATGCCTCTCTAAATACAGCTGCCATCCTGCAACACTGCCCCCAGAATAACCCATGGGGGGCAGAGTGTTGCAGTGAGGCAGCTGTATTTAGAGAGGTATGTCTCAGAGCTCTTTAGAGGCCACCAGGATATGATGACTGAAATAGAAAATTATATACAAAGTGAATCAAAATTAAAAGAAGACTACATTGCAGTTGTTAAGATAACTGTGGTATATACACCAATTTAGTATTTAAGCTCCACAGTAAAATGTTAAGGGCTCAAAATACAGTGCAACACAATCTTTATACTCCCTCCACACTACCTAAATAGTGAATACATATGACTAGCATTATGATCACGCAGAATATAGCCTAATGTGTGAATAGTGTATAACTAATGAGTGAATCTGAATTTGTACATGTTCATGTATCTGTCTGCGTGCTTACATAGAAAAAGTGGGATTATGTTTTTACACACTGAAAAATATACAATGTATACCAATAGTAAAACAAAAAAAAGTCCTTTCGAGAAGACGGCCCATTAAAAGGTATCTAAATAATTGCTTTGTCTACAACTGTTGCACATTCCATTCACTGTATTTCATAGAACTAATAATAATAATGAGGAAAATAGGAAGAGCACCTACAGTGTACAATTTTAAAAGATCTGTAAATGTTCTTCTAGTATTAATATTTGTGGCAACTGTTTTGATTTATTTTGTCCCCAGAATTGTTAAACTGCTTTTCTTTATTGGTAGAAAAAGAAAGACAATAGAACGCCACTGACAAATCTGTAGGGATGGTAAGTTTTTAATAACGTACTTTGTAGTTGTTTATTAAACAATCATACGCTGTCCAGCCAAAACAGTAACAGCCCCCAGTAGAAGTGGGATAATCAGTGTACTGTTGTGAGCTAGCTTGGGATAATGGGTTGGATTTTCTACTTCACTAAAACAAGCTTTTTTTTTGTATGGCATGTAGGCGATGGGCTCAATTGTTTAATGGATAGGTTCTGTTCAGTTCAATTGATAATACTGCACATCCTCAACCAACTCTTTAGGGTAACACACCAGAACGGGTCCCTTTTAAATAATCTAAATGGTTACTTTATTTAGTTTGGCTGCTGTTTAAACACAATGCAGTAAATAAATGAATAGAATACATACAGTGAATGGTATTAGCTTATGACAAGCTATGTTCTACCAAGATGACAAGGAACTGGAAATAGAAGAGCACACTGTGGACTTTAAAAAGACAGCGTGACCTGCCCAATCACTGGATTGTGAACCAGTTGAGGCCTGATGGACTAAATTGCTGATAATGCTGAAATGGTCATTGATATCTTAGGGAACATAAAGTGTCTTGTGAACTCTGTTGCTATGGGGAAGCTGTTTTGTGGTAGTACGCTGTACACCCACTGCTGCATTCAGTTGATACCCCTTTTCCATTGAGGTCAATACATCAGAAAACAAAATGCGCTAACTCTGCAGTGGAAAGGCAATAACTGCTTACATTTCTTAAAATAATACAAAAATAAATCAGTACGTGCTCAGTTTGTGTAGTTTATCTGGGTATTTATAATAATTGTATTTATAATTATTTTATTTAAAAACTTCTACAGGTCTTAACTTAGTTTACTGCAGTCTAATTAGTTTATATGAGTATTATACTTCTAACAGAAGTGAATGAGAAATGAGCTTTGGGCTGAGATTTCTGTTTAGTTTTTGTTGGGCGTCACTGCTGGCAGTACCCCTCGTCTCTCCAGCTGGCAAGCTGTTTATTTTTTTTAATGTGTGTACTGTGTGTTTTTGGTAGGTTGCCCTTTGTGGTGTTGTGGGGGGGGGGGGGGGGGGGGGGGGGTATTCTTGGACTTGTCCTGGGAGAGATAATTTGGAGTTTCTAAACTGCGTGGAAACCCAGCCACTGATAGGACTTGCAACAGTGTTGGGACAAAGCTATCGTTGTTTTCATGACAATTGAAAATAAATAAATAACCATAAAGAGAAACCTCAGGATACCCCCCCCCCCCTTCCAACATATGATATGACTTGCAATTGTTGCTTTTTACATAGAATCTAATAATTCCTGAAGGCAATATTTGTTGGCCCAAGACTATTGTTGTTTTTTTGACAATTTAAAATAAATGAATAAATAACCATGAAGGTAAACTAAATTAATTCTAGGGTGTAATATAGCCTTTGTAATTGGATATGATTCAGTTTAGTCTGTCCCTGGATATTAAGACAAAAAACTGAAGCCAGTATTCATTTCTAACTTTGGTTGACAATTAAGAAGATTCCTTTTGCTGTTCCAGTGAGCAGTAATCTTTGTATAATTACATTTAAATGAGATATTAGCATTTTTTGTGCTTACTCTTGTTAATTGCATAGTTTGCTCACCATGATGCTTGTGAGAGAATCAGGAAACCCTATTGACCTGATGCTGCAAGGCATGTTTGGAAATTCTGCTGTGTTTTTTGATTTTTTTTTTTTTTTTTTGGCATTTTGAGGAGTCCTGCTGTTTTTATTACATTCCTGACACTTTTGTTAATAAATCATTGCAAAGTTAATGAAAATTGCATTCAGGCATATCCAAAATAATTGTGTCCTTTGTCATGCTAATAAATTGAAAGATGTTGGTCCAATGGGTGAATGCCTGCCCATTACATTGTAGTTTTAGATGTCTGCCTGTTGCACCTCTACTTATTTTTTTTTTAGTCAGAGTAAATGTTCTTGGTGTTTATCTTGGGTTTTTATCATGATGAAACTAATAGGTTTTAAACCAGTCCTTTCTTCTTGCTGCAAATTGCAATGCTGCAAAATGTGAGCGCTTTTATAAATGTTAGACATTTTTAAACCCTTTTTACCTTGCCACAAAACTGCTACAACAAAAAGAGGCTTCCTCTTGGAAATCTGTATAATTTGTCTTCACAGGTGGGTGTGTACAGCCCTCAGGTACCATACTTGAAGATAAATTATTGTATTTTGAAAGGCATCTTTACAGGTTTGTACATTTACAGCCGTGGCCACTATTGAGTCACTTTAAAGTTTGACTATCAACTGTTACAATTAGTACTTTGTAATATGACAATTGTCTATGCTGTTTATACTTATGCATACTTTCTCCTATGCAGTCTTGCGTTTGTGTGTTTTTAAACAAAAACATTATATCAAAAGCAAGGTTTTACTTGTAAGGGACAGTTCATGTACACACAAGTGTGTGCAACATGTAGCAGGTGTTTCAGATCCCTGGCATGGTGCGACTTTTGTTATTACATTACATATAAGAAACAAGATAATTAAGGAACACTTCTGGAACTGGGAAAAACAGTGGTCTTGCTTTGCCCTGACTGAGGGCCATCTGTTTGACTGAGGATTTGAAGATAAGGACTGTCACAGTGGTGCTGAAGAGACTTAGCTACACTGCCGTATCATATCATAGGAATGTTTTGCTCGCTGCAATAAAGTCTCATGAGCATCAGTACTGCATTCTGTGTTAACCAAACTGACCTGTAATAAAAAGAGAGACAA